>NW_020956005.1:307820-348517 GCF_003031625.1 Empidonax traillii | reverse complement strand
TCCCCCCCCCATCCTCCCATCAGCCGCATGCGGCACAAAATCACGCGACAAAACCGGCGCTGGGTGACCCGACATCTGTTTTGCCTCAGCACGGAGGATGCCGGTCCTGGCCCCACCCGCTGGAACCGGCTCAAGCATTACCGTGCTTGGCCAGACAATAAACGGAGCCTATTTATTTATGATGGCTGGGCTCTAGCAGGTCATTGGCATGGTCTCCAAGGGCGATGCATTCGAATCCCTCGCTCGGTTTTCCCCCCTCTTCCATCTCTCTCCGGGCTGCCTTCTATTCTTTTGTGCCTGCTCTCCCGGGAGATCTGGTCTCGGAACAAACAGCTCGCCATCCTTGGGGGGGCTCTTGGTTTGGGAGGTTAAATGAGTTTAGGAGGAAAAGTACATTTGGAGATGGGGTTGATCCAAAGGGATGAGCCAAACATGCTATTGTCTTTACCAGCCCTGAGCCTGCCATGGTGATTTCCTGGGCACAGAGACACGCTGGCTGGGAGTCACTTAGAGCTGCTGCAAAGGGGAACGGGGTTGAAAACGAAGCTGGTCTTGTGACTGAACACACAACTGGGAATTGGCCTCTGGGCTTCTGTTTCTGGCTTTCCCAGGGATCTCAAGAAGCCATGGCAGGGGAAAGGGAAAGGAAAGCTGTGTCCTTTCAGAAAGCCAGCCTAACCCAGTGCCAGACCAGCAGCCCTCGGAGGGGGAGTCTGGAGAGCGCTCGGAGAGGACCTGCCGTGCTGGCAGCACGAGCAGAGCCTTGGGAAGCTGCTCGGGAAAGGGGTGCTGAGAAAGCAGAGATGCTTGGCGAGGTCCCCTCTGCAGCCTGCAGCAGGGGGTGTGTGCTTCAGGAGCAGGAGGGGGCTGGCAGGCTGCAGGGGGGGGATGTTCTCACCCAGATCATGGGGCTTGGGATTCGTTTCACGTAGGCTGTGGTGTCTTACGGTCACAAGCCTCGCTGTGAGGTGGTTGCCTTGAGTTCTCTTTATAGCAAAGAGAGTCTGACCTATTTTAAGGCAAGGGGGAAGCACTCTCTGAACTGCTGTGCCTCATCCTTGGCTGCAGACAAAGCCTGGAGTGACCCTCTCAGCCTTGGGCAAGGATGAATCCTGGCTGATGGTACATAGAGCACAGACCAGGAGGAACCTCCAACCTTTTCTTCACCTTCTTGCCATTGCCCTTTGGGATATCAGGCTTGGGAAAATACAGAATACACAGGCAGATATTCTTGCAGTGGAAAGAGAATGAAAATGTGTAGAAAAATGTTTGAGAATGGCTCATTCAGGTCCTAAATTCCCATTCAGGTTCTGAATTCCTCCTTAGAGGGTGTCTGCTTCCCTCCACTGGCTACAGAAAGATCCAGGGAAAACAAGCCTTTTTTTTTTTTTTTTGGCTGAGCCACCCAGGAGATGTGAGGCTGGGTGATGTGGATGTCACTTGTTTCCACCTGTGCCTCAGATCCTCCATCTCTGAAACGTTCCCCTCCTGCCAGAGTCGGGTTGTAACCAGCTTCAGGATGTATTTAATTAACTCCTGCTCAGCTCACACTCCCATTCACTGACTGTCTTCCTGCCTTTCCTTCCCAAATCACTGTCTAGGCCCTTTTTTATGGCCCTCCATCATCCTCCAGAGCTGTGGGATTTTTTCCAGCACAATCCCACTCAGGTGTTCTGACAAATCAGAGGCCAGGGCTGCTCCCTGGATTGCTCTGCAGGGCCTGGGGAGAGCAAATCCGCTGGGCAGGATGTCAGCCCAGCTCTGGGAGTTTGAGGATGTGGGCTCCTGGATGCCTATAATTTACAGGGAAGAAATAAACCACACATCCTGGAAGATGCCATTTCTCTCGCATCCCACATCTGGCAGGTTGAGAGGTCTGTGGCGGGAGCCAGGATGTTGATGGTTAGCATGAGTCTTTCCTTCCCACAGACGCTTTCTTTCCTTCCTTAGAGCAGGGGCTGGGCTATCTGGGAGCTCTTGGCTCCTCCATCCCAAAATCCAGCTTGAGTTCTGCAGTGAAATATCCTCAGTTCTTTGGTCTTTCCTGCCGAGAAAGGCTAAACACAATCGTTCAGGAGTCTGGCACAGGACACTGGGATTGCTTATTCAAAGGAGGAGCAGCCAGCCAGAACTTCAGCTGCTCTCCCTCAAGATCAGAGCCTGTCTGTTTTGTGGAATGCTTAACCCCTGCTGGGAAGGGCTTTTCCAGTCTTGGCCTTGCTGTATTTCCACCTGGCTTCCTTGCTCCTGCAGGGAGGGTCCACATTTCCCCCTCCCTGTGTCCCCTGATGTTATTTGTGAGGAAAAAGTGGATTTTCAGGAGCAGCAGAGTGGAGGGAGCCTGGATCCAGGCCTCCTGCATGGGTTTGTGCAATGTGCTCCAACCAGAGCTCCTCCAGCAACCAGAATCTTCCTCCCTGATGGGTTCTCACGTGGGGAAAAATGTTATAACTTGCCGTGTTGAAGGCGGTAAACAAAGGATTAGGGGGGAAATCTTTCCTGCCTGTAAAGATCTGCAGGTTTTTCAGGAGAGGAAGAAAATCTTGATGGAATAAAAGTTTTCTCAGTGACAGCACTGAAGCTTCAGGGTCACGTTGGCTCCTCTAACAGAAAGTAGGTGCTTGGGAGTGAGGTGTAACTTCTTGAGCCTCCCAGGGGGATCAATCTATTCCAGCAACAGTAGGGAAAATCAGCTTCATTCATGACAGAGGGGCAACGGGGAGGAAGGAACGGCTGTTTGCTAATGTTGCCTTGAGCTAAACGTTAATGAAGTGCAACACTTAAGATGCCTGCACGCCTCAATTACGGCCACCAAGATCACATGTTGCCTTTCCAATTATCTGGGCTGAGAAATGAGGTACGTGTGTGAAGAGGCTGCTGCCTGCTCATTACCTCTCCCTGCCAGGAGCCATCCTGCCCGCTCAGGTGACAGGTGGACCTGCTTCATTGAAGCACCAACAGTGCCAACACGCCGAGCATGGCGTGGGAGTGGGTTTTTAGCAGGGAAAATGTGGGTGATGCGAGCAGCAAGACAGGCTTAACGCTGGAGGGTGGCGGAGGGGGAGCTTGGACAGGCTGGAAATGTTTTCTGGTGTCTGAGGGTGTTGCTTCGTGACCTTGGAGGAGAGGACTGAGCACCAGGCAGGGACGTGACTGTGTTATGAGTGTCAGGGGCACCTTTCCAGTGGGATTTCTGCTGGGAAAGCTCCTTTTTCCTGATTCTGATCATCCTTCTCCTATCTCTGCAGTTTCACCAGGAACTGTAGTGACAGGACAAGGGGGAATGGCTTCAAACTGACAGAGAGCAGGTTTAGATTAAATGTGAGGAAGAAATTCTTTACTGTGTGAGAGGCAAGGCCCTGGCACAGGTTGCCCAGAGAAGCTGTGGCTGCTCCATCCCTGGAAGTTTCCAAGGCCAGGTTGGACAGGGCTTGGAGGTGGAAGGTGTCCCTGCCCATGGCAGGGGGTAGAACAAGATGGGCTTTATTGTCCCTTCTAATCCATTCCACCCCTTGACTTATGAACCTGTTAAGTTATACCATGCATCTTTCTAATGTAAACCAAAAATACATCCAGAGAAAAGCTTCTTTTGCATTGCACTAGACAAAGAGGTTAGGTAATAATCTCAGAAAGCAGAAATTGTCTTGTTTACCCAATCCATTTTTATTATTATCATTAAGTGAGGGGGAAAAAAAAATTGACAGACAAAAATTCCTTCAAAATTGTGCAATAATACATAGCAAAAATCAGTGAATGGGAAAAAAAAAACCAAAAAACAAGACACAGAGTAGCAATTCTGATGGTATAATATTAAACTTCACTTAAGGAACCAGATTAATAGTTGACACTACCTCTAAAAATCTCATTAGAGCCTGGCTGCTTGTAGACTGCTGCACGTTTTGAAGGATTAATTATAATGTTACAGCTAGTTCCAAGAATGAAGATGCTCTCTGGGTCCAAAAGCAACTAAGTCATTGCACCATTTCCCTTCTCAAGTCCATTTGAAGGAGGCTCGAAAGTTGTTTCAGAAAGGATTATTTTGGTCTTTCCTGCTCTTGGTGACTCTGGAAACGAGATGAGTGAACTAATGTGGTGACCACCAAAGTGACCATCAACCACGAAGGTCCTTTGGCCACGAGGCCAAAAGGTGATGGCGTGGACGTCGGGAGCCAACTTTGCCTCTCTGCTCTCTCCTCCCCTTCCTGCCTGGGTCTGGGCTCCTATATATCCATGTGTAACTTGATCTCTGCCCAAGGAAAATAGTCTTTTCCCAGCCCTGGCTCTGCAGCTGCCTCCTGCTGACGCTGTGTCAAGGTAGGAGCACATGGAACAAGTTACGGCAGGGTTAGACGGGGCGTGAACTCACAGCACGCCGGCTCTCCTGCAGCTTAAATATCTGCAGGCAGGCTTTTCCCCTGGGGACAGCGTGACACGTTTCACCCCTCTCTGAAATTCCTCTGAGTAGTTTACCTGGGGTGCAGGCTGACAGCCAAACCCCAGAGGAGGTGGAAGCTCCTGTCCCAGCTGGCTCCCGGAGCGGGCGCTGGGCTCCGAGGAGGTGGGTGCAGGGAGCTTTTACAGAGGTTCCAGCCAACAGCTGGGGTTTATTCAGGCTTGAAAAGATCCATTTTTTTCTTTTTTTGACCTTCAATAGGGTGGTCAGATCTCCAGGCTGGAAAATGGCACCTCCTTTTCTTTTATTGTAAAAAAAACCCAACCAACCAAACCAACCCCCCCAAAAAAAAACACCCAAAAAGCCTTCAAAAACCCAAAGCAATCCACGGTCCAAAACCCCACCAGATTTAAGTGTTCAGCCTTTCAGATGGACTTGAGAGTACCCACGGGTACCTGTAGGAAATCTGAAATGGATGCAAACACAAATGAACTGGAATAAGTTCCTCCTGGCCAGGGTAGTTTCTATACCCTTTTTTTTGTTTTTTTTTTAACATACAGATCCAAACATTTCACTGGGTTCCCTACGAAGCAAACCCAAATCACCTCCCAAAAACTAGGGCAACGAGTCATGTCACATTGCATAAGGCTACTGAAAGGAAACCAGAACAAAATATACATCCACATCCATGGACCCTATTTACAGCAGAACCCTCCCACCCCCTATATGTCTCCGTGAACAAGATTTCCGTGCTTCAAAAGTTCATAAAAATATACAATTTACCCAGGACTGCATCTAATCTGCTCAATCCCCACCTGGAGCTTAGACTTCTCTATCTATCTATCTATCTATCTATCTATATATAAAATACACTAGCCCTGTGAAGTTGCTGAGAGCACAGTGGTGATTTCTGCAGTGAAGGGAAAGTCTGGGAGGGCTGGGGAGTGTTACAGTGCTGTCCACTGGAGCAGGATTCACCCTCGGGGGAGTAAAGTATCAGTATTTAATCCCTGCTAATTCTCACCAGAGAGGTACCAGCTCCTGGGATACTGTTCTGAAATTTTCCAGTTACCTGTGCCAAAAAGATTTGCTTTATAAGGAAGGAGTTCAATACTCTTTATCTCTGCTTTTAGGCTTCCTTTCCTGTATAAAATTTTTGATTTGTGGTTGTTTTTTTTTTTTTTTTTTTTAGAGTAGTTTAGCCTCTGGGTCAGATTCTGGTCTCTCAATGTAGCTGTAACTCCAGGCAAACAGAGCTATGTGTGCTGGGTTGATTTATTCAAAATTTCAACTCCTGAACAGCACCCGACCCACTAACAAGGTAAAAATATTGCAACTCTGCAAGCTTGCTGCTACTTATAAAAATCTGATTCTAGTTTGGTCCCAGCTTTGGGGGGGGGGGGGGGGGAAATCTGTCACCAGGAATGCTAACACCAGTAATTGAAAATAGAGTCAGTATTTCTATAGAGTATCAAACCATCCAGACTTCAACTTTTTACACGTTTTCTATTGTGAAATTAAACGGATCAGTCGCGTATCAAAACATAGTTGGCCTCTCTCATTTCATCTGTAGGAAGACTGCAATTACAACCTAATTTACGCAGCAAAAAAATACTCTTGTTTCAAGCAAAGAAAACAGTGTGACAAGACAGTGTGTGCTGTATTTAGTGGCGAGAGGTTTTGCATATATATAGAGAGAGCACGGACAGGTGAGAGCCCTGAACATCCGCCCCTGTCGTGGCCCTTGGGTTGGCAAGTAGTGGTGAGATTCACATTTTGCTATCACAAAAAGGAAAAAAAAAAAAAAACAACCAAAAAGAACCCCTAAAAAAAGCTCAACAGTGGTATGCAGACATTTCTACTGCTTGGCTCTGTAGCCAGGATTATGTCTACTGGAAACGTGAGGTGACTGGCAATGGGAAAATAATATATTTGTGTGTATATATATATATATATATTTTTTTTTTTCCTAAAGCTGAAGGTGCAACCACAGTTGCTTTTAGGAAATGCTAATGAGGGGTAGGATTGAATCCCTGCTGCAAAGCAAATGAATTTAAATGTTCAGTAATTACTGCTCCGTGTGGCTGTGGAAAATCCGGAGCAAAGCCTTTCCCAGTCCTGGGAAGGCTCCCCCTTCCGTCCCACCACCGTGCCAGCATCTGAGGGAAAGCTCCAGGAGGAAAGGTGCCCTAATTGCCTGGGGAGGGTGTTTTAAGGTGCTAGTGGCAGGTTTTGTCAGTGATGTTGCAGACCTAAACTGCAGGTGAATTAAGCCACGTGTGACGGGCAGCAGCTCGGTGGCTGCAGGTGCCCCCCAGGGGGGTTTGGGCAGCAGGGGAGGGTGTGATGGGGTTGTCACTGCAAACCTGGAAGCAGAGGGGCAGAACTGCAAAGTCTGGGCGCTGCAACAGCACTACAAAAGCCGCCTCATCCCTGGAGGTGTCCAAGGGCAGGTTGGACGGGGCTTGGAGCAACCTGGGCTAGTGGAAGTGAGATGATCTTCAAGGTCCTTTCCAACCCAAACCTTTCTGTGCTGCAGGGATAATCAGATCCCACAACCCCTCCTGCTCGTGGGCTTGTGGCCTGTCACCCCCACAGACAAGGGTCTGCATGACCCTTGGTGGGGGTGCTTTTGGCTTCCAGGTACTGCAGCAGGGAGACAAACTCCTCCATAAAGTTTGTGCTGCAGTGTCTGGGCTTGGGCTCTGAGGCTGCTCAAAGATCGGGTCTTTCTTGGTAAGATAGGAAAAAAAAAAGTTATGTAAAAAATAAGGATTTTTATTACCATGGCAAGAACAATGATGGGGATGCCAAGATACTACTGCCTTGCAAGATAAAGTGGCACATGTTCTACACAATAATGTGTACAATGTCTGACGACTCTGGAAATCTGTTCACGAGCAGATTTCCCAATAAATTAACACAACAAAAATACTTCCATATAAAACAAAGTCCAAAGGATTTTTTTTTTTTTTTGTCCTAAAGTAAAAGCAAAACCTTCAGGGACTATATTACTTATTTCTCTCTACATATATAATCTCCTGAATTTTTTATTTTTTTAAATAAATTTATTCTTGTCTTAGAAAAATAAAACGAGTAGCCAATTTAGTCAACGGAAAATATCTCACAGACTTAAAAGCATGCCCAGCAAGCATAGCCTTGTAAGACTAAATTAATGTTAAATCAAAGCAATTTGTTACTCAACCAACCTAGTCTGCAATTCACAGTTGATTACTACAAAGTGTATTCTTAAAATTATTATTATTATTATTTTTTTTTTTGGCCCATATAAAAATAACATATTGCAACTCAAAGTGCATTTTTAAAATAAACAATCAACTATTTTTATCAAATAAAATATTTACACCATTTGGTTTTTTTTTTTACAGTCAGAATTGCGCCTTCACGCGATGACCATGGGGACGTCATCTGAAAATCCAGTTATCATTGGGGCTTCATCGTCCTCATCCCCTGAAAAACAAACCCAGACAGCTGTGTTAGGGTGTTCTTAAAAACCATATATTGTGGTTTTCCTCGTGCTGGTTTTTATATGCCCGGTTTTTCTGTGTTATATTCAGGTCTTAACTGATTTAAGAGGGAGGGAGCTGTTTAAGTGAAAGCATTTTAGGGCTGGGAAAACTTCTGAGGGTTGGACTTGATGAACTTAAAGGTCTTTTGCAACCTCAACGATCCTATGATGTATTCTAGGCCAGCTTTGTACTCTCAGGACAAAATCAAACCGTAGAGATTTTAATCTCTACTGTGGCCCGAAGCACGATAAATAATTCTTGCACTGATTTCATGGCCCAAAAGATGTCCCCAAATTCCTTTCCATGACACCAAGGGATGTCATATTCCTCAGGGCTGTCCCCAAATCCATCCCATGACACCAAGGGATGTCATATTCCCCAGGGCTGTCCCCAAACCCACCCCAGGACACCGAGGGCCCCGTACCTAAATCATCCCCCGAGGAGAAGATGGCCGAGCCGAGGCGGGAGCTGTAGTGGCTGTTGGCAAAGGCAGTGAAGCTGTTCTGCAGCCTCCTGTGCCTCATGTACAGCACCACGAAGCCAATCCCCAGGGTCACCAGCAGCAGGAACAGCACGGGCACCACGATGGCAGCGACGTCCGTGGATCCGCCGGATTTGGCGGCAGAGGAGTCTTCACCTGCGGGGAGGGAGGGAGGGAGAGAGAGGAGTGCTGTTGGTGCCCACAGCACATCTCTGGTGTGTGGGGCTCCCAGCCCTGAGTCTGTGAGGCTTTCATGAGTCTTAGTTAAGGAGGGCTGTGGGAAAAGCCAGGGACTCACCCGTTCCCAGCTCGTCGTAGAGCAGCGTGGCCGGCTCCCCACACATCTGCCCGCCGTAGAGGCACCTGGCCTGGACACTGAACGAGTAGTTGTGGCCTATCTTCAGGTTGGACACCTTGAAGAAGTTCTCTGTGGTGTTCCCCAGATAAGCTGTGATGTTCATCAGGCTGTCAAACATGTGGATCTCGTAGCCCTGAGAGAGACACGAACCCCAAATCGCTCGGTTGCAGAGGGCAGGTTTGCGCCTTCCAAAAGGGCTTTGAAACTTTGATTTTCCTCCTGGGTCTGGGTTGGATTTAATCTGTTGGGCTGTCAGCTGGGAGGGAGCAACGGGGAGCCTCCTCCAAGAATCCCTGTGTGTGTGCCTTGACCTTGGCCAGTTCAGGGAGGAGACATCTCCCTTCTCCCAAACAACTAGTGACAGGATGAGAGGACACGGCCTCAAGCTGTGCCCAGGGAGGTTCAGGTGGGACATCAGGAAGATAATAACAGTTCTCAGACACCCAAAATGTGACCAGTTGGATCTATCAGCTCTGGTGCCCGAGTCGTGACAGGAATGTAAGTGCGCTCTGCACAAAGGGCTCATGAAGGACACTGAGGTGGACTTTAAAGAAAGGAGCCTTGCAGTGACTCTGCTCTAGGTTTGCCTGAAACACTCTCTGTAGGACAGGAAGGACAGCACAACTTACCCGGCTTTCATTGAAATTGCTCTCCTTTAATGCCAAACTCTTCCAGAAAAGCAGAATGTGGTCGTTTTCTGTTATGATTTTTAAGGCGTCCGGTGCAGACAGTGGAACTGCAAAGGGGGAGAGGGTGGCAGCAGGTGAGGTCGTAACACTGGTGACACTTTCCTTTTTACAGCAGCGTGCTCACTTCTCAAACTTAGCATTTTTTTAGGGATCAGCACAATACCCTGCTTGCAAAAGGGATGTTGGGGGGTGTAAACTGGTAGCAGCTTGTGAGGTTTTATGGTAGGACCACAATGGTACTTGATGGTGTGTGCACAGCCAGCCAAACTGGCGTCTTTCCCATCCCCGTGTGGCAGGAGCAAAACTCCCTGGATATACCATTTGAGAGGCTTCCTCTCCACTGCTGTTGTTTGGGGGTTTAATCCCCTTCCCTGGGAGCTCCAGGGAAGCCTCTCAGAGCTGGGCCCTGGCTGTGGGAGAGGACTAAGTGATGCAGACACATCCAGCCAGCACAGGGGTGGGGTGGCCTTTACCTGTGTTGATCTTCATGCTGGATTCTTTGCTCATGTTTCCCAGCTGAACAATCACGTGGTATTTCCCTCCTGGTTCCAGCTTCTTGATGGTGTATTCCACCGTGCTGTTGCGGGTTTTCACTTTGTAGATTTTATCTGTTTTTCTGACTAGATCTTTGACTGCCACAGCATATAACTGGAAGGGGAGGAAAGGCACACACAGGGTAACATCTCACTTTCCTGCAGACTTGCCAGCAATCTCATACAGTGATAGGACATTAGACAAGTGGGTAAAATCTGCTTGAAGGCATTCCTGTCCCACACAGAAAGCCTGGGAAGTGAGATTCCAAGCCTCTTGCTGGATCACTGCCCGAGATCAGTGTTTACTGACACGGAAAATGCAGTTTACTGGAACAGATGAAGGCAGGAGGAAAACCTCAGGTTGTATCTCTCAGTGAATCACAAGGATTCAATGAGAACTCATGCCCTGTCAAGGTTTCCAGTTCTGCTGGGAAGATTTATGCCTTCAAACCTTTGCTGTTGAAACCTCTGGAATAGAATAGGAGGGGGAAGCTTGCTGGGAAAATGACTTGCCTTGAGTGGAGTGAGACCTGACCATTAAGCCAGCAGACCAGAAAACACAACTGGGCTTTGTTGGGGCTGGATCTGGAGGCAGTGCCCCAGCCCAGCTTTACCCTCCTGGGCAAAGCCAAAGCCCAGAGAGGTGTTCTATCACATGCCCACGGGTGTTTTCAGTCTCTGTCAGTGATAGATATCCCAGACCTGACTCTTTTTAAACAAATATTGCAGTCCTGGGCTGATGGAAATGAGGGTTTTGGAGGTGTCAGCAGCTTGATGGTGACTATTTATATGTAGGGCAGGCCTGAACTCAGATTTCCAGGGATCTGCCTCTGAGCCAGGGTTTTGCATGCAGAGGGGCAGGAGAGGGCTCTGTGAGGTGTTACCATGTCCTGGTCAGGTGAATCATAGGGTGACTCCCACTTGATGACGGCGAAGGTCTTGCCGGTGTGCACGGAGTGGAGGTGCCGCGGGGGCAGCCGGTTGTCGGGGATCATCTTCACCACAACGTAGTCAGAGGGTGGCCCTTGGTAGGGGGACATCACCCGCACCTGGAAGGGGATCAGTGCTGTGTCTCCACGCAGCTACAGCCCCCAGTGCAGGCCCAGGGGGGAGCGGGAAGGGGGCTTACCAGGAACAGGTACTGCTCGTCCCGCTGCACCAGCACCGTCATGTTGTGGGCGCTCGTGGTGCTGTTGTGGGGGCTCCTGTACAGCTCCAGGAAGGACGTGGCGTAGAAGATGCCATAGACCTGTGGGGGAAAACCCCAGCAGAGCTTGGCACAGCCCAGAGCATCGCTGCTCACTCTTTAGGGATGCAAAGCAAAGACCCTCTTTCCTGCTTTTTCCTCCCTCTTGCCCAAGTTCAGGTTCAATCTGCCTGCTTGAGTCTGCACTCCCCCACCTGGAAATGCTGGGCTCAGCTCAGATAACACAGCAGTCAACTCAAAGACTGCTGGAGCATCATGTTCTCTGTACTTAAGCCACTTCTCCACTCCACTGAACAAACAGTCAAGAAGCCTTCCTCTGCTTCTGTTTAAAGGGCAGCAGGTGCTTCCTTCATTTCTGAGCGTAAAATTTTCAGGGCCTTGGAATTCAGTGCCAGCAGAACAACCCCCATTTAAGACTTCGAGAGTGTTTTGAGGCTCTGAGCTAAACACCACCAGGGCTGGTGAGAAAAGAGTTGGTGCCTTACAACATTCCTGGGTCCAGTCCAGCTGCACTCCACTGCTGTCTGGTTGATGGCCTTGGCTTTGAGGCTTGGGGCTGCAGGTCTTGTCCCACTGGTCACCACATGCACAAAAGACAGAGGGCTGTCACCCAGCTCCGTCTTAGCCCAAGCAGAAATTTCATAGGGGGTGTGTGCTGTCAAATTTGCCACTGAGCAAGAAGAGAAACGTGCACTATTAGGGTGAGGCAAAGCACTGCAAGGGCAGGGTGAGAGCACGAGGGGAGGGTCAGCAGCATCAGACAGTCTTAGACCCTGCCTCTCCTGGTTTGTGCTTTCATTGCTTTTGAGTTATTTTCTTTATGCCTGGAGCTCTGGGATCTAACCCAGCCTGTCTGGATGCTTTCCCACATCCACACTGTGCACACCAGGGATTTTTCCAAACCAGAAATCTGATTAACAGGGACATGTACTGTATACAAGCCCAAGAAATCTTTGTTCTGTTTCTCCTCCTTTTTGCAGGTCAGAAACAGAACCTCATATAAAATCCTGTATGAATAGAATGGGGGTAAATCCCAAATCTGCTTGAAATCTCCAAATCCTAAAAACAGAGGCTAAGGGTTTGCTGGTTGGTCCTCTCCAGATTTACTCCCTCCTAAACAGAAACTAGTTGCAAAAAAAAGGAAAAGATAAGCCTATAGCCTTCCATAAACCTGCCTGTCTGGTGTTGGCTAAAGCAGAATTTACCACTTTGTGCAGAATTTACCTTTTTGGATGGACTTTTCTCCTTCTATGATCAGAGTCCTTTTTTCCTGCCTGTGGGTATCGAACGTCCAGTAGATGTTCACAACATAACCACTGACCTGTCAGGCCCAAGGACACACAACATGAGCTCACTGTGATTCACACAGTGAAAGAACCACCCCTGACATCGTATTTTCCATCCTAATTAAGAGCCCCGGGGCCAGTTTATGAGTGGTAAGAAATGATTTGGCAGGAAATATCTAGGAACTGCAACGCTTTCGTGGGTGACAGCTTATCCCATCCACTATTCACCGTTTACCCAGGGCAGGCCTTGTATTTTAGACCCAGAAAGAAAGGTGAAAACATTTTACCTTGATATTAGTGGTCATTTTCAGGCTGAAACTTATGGAGTCCTCGCTGTAGCTCTCAATGTGTATGACAGGGGGAGGGATGACTGGAAGGAAAGAGAGAAAGACCTGTTACTACAGCATAAAGAAATAAAAATACTTATTGAGAGGGGACAGATAAAATCCAGGCTTTAGTTTAGGTGTTAGTTTAACCCAGCTCTCAGAGCAGAAACCCCCATCCTCCCAGCCCCACCCTTGCCTGTCTCTTCCCATGTCACTCACACGCTGTACCTCTGTCGTTTTTTTTGAAGTCAACCACCTAAAAGCTGCCTCATCTGCACCTTGCCCAGTGCAGGGTGGAACTAGAGTGGTCTGGGCAAAGGAATTTCACTCCTGAACCCAGCAGGATGAGCTCCTATCCCAGTTAACAGCTCCTGGGAAGCTGGCGAGGGAGGTCAGGAGCTATCAGCAGGGACAGCTGCCAAACACTCATGAGGAACCTGAAGTGAAAGTTATTTCTGTTCTTTTTACTCCTGTTTTTTTAACCACCAGGTAATTCACATTATCTGAATCCTGCACTTTCAGTAGCCTGGTGTTTTCTCTCCCTTATTTATGTCAGCACAGGGAGGATGCACTTTTATCTAACAAATTAGCAGAAGGTTTTGACGTGGGGATGTGAGTTTGGATGAAAAATTTGGCACAAATACAAACAGTTTCAAAAGGTATTTCATAAAAAAGAAAAAAAAAGTTGGGAAGGAAATGGTTTAATGTGCTGTTTGAATTTATCTACTGTCAGGCTGTAATGTTGTGATAGTTTGGGGAGCACGTGATGGTCTTTTAGTGGAGATACAGAAACCATCATAATCATAACCTAAGAGGGAGAAGGATGAGCCAGTGGAGCAAAGGAGTTGGTGGTAATGTCTTGCCTATCTGAAGGCAGGATCTAGCCTGCCTGACTCAGAGGCAATCCATCTGCAGTCTAGGAGAGAGAGGCACCTTCTGGACAGGCTCCTTGCCCAATTCCAGGCCAGTGCATCCATCCTCTGTGCCACAGAGTTCAGAGGAGGAGTCAGGGGCCCTGCCAGACGTGCCACTGAACTTTGAGGCAGCTCAAGTTGAGTGAAATGGTACAGCAAAGTTGTTAAAACAGTGTAAAAGGCTCAACAGGGAGAATAAAGGACGAGGAGGTGGTTGTGCCTGCTGATGCTGACACTTCTGATATTCTGCTTTTTGGTTGTGTTGTCTGAGTTGACTGAAACAACATTTACCTTTGCCTTTTATGGTGGTTATGGATTTGGAATCACTCCAATTTCCCACTCCTCGACTAGTTACTGCAGCAACCTTTTCAAAGAAGAGGGAGGTGAGTTAACATGAGCAAGGTTGTGTAATGCAAAAGGAGGATGAGGTTAGAGCAAGGTTACAGACCTGGCAGAGCTCATGGGAAAAGGACTTTGAAGCAAACAATAGCTTAATTACTTGGCAATAAAATGCTTAATAAAGAGATAAAGCAGACTGCTTAAAGTCAATTAAAGGAATCTAAGAGGAGGGAGGTGCAGCCTCTTTGCAGATAACTGGTCTCTTAGGAGATCTTTGAGGAGCCCATCAAGATAAGGAGCTTTGGACTCCATGGGCCATAGCACAGGTAAGAACTGTGCCAGTGAAGCCCATGCAAGCATTACATCCAGTTCCAAAGAGTTATTTGGGAACAGATTATACTGGGAAGGAATACCACTGGAGGAAAGACTGGCTCCAATCAGCTGTGAGAATAATTTTGGGGGCACGTTTATCCCACCTCCCAGTGAACTTCCCAAGAACTCGCTCAGCACAGGGAGGATGGACAATGGCAAAGCACACATTTCCCAGGGCTAACTGTGCAGACTTTTCATTTCCTATCCCTATTGCTTCTGCTTATAATTACACAACCTCTCCCCTGTGCAGACATTCCCCACAGGCAGATCTCTGCTTCTTTTCCCAGTGATACACTAAGGACCAAATTTATCTCTGGCCCAGATCCAGTGCAATTGCAGTGACATTGGAATGGGCAATTAGGAGTGAGGGTTTTATAATACAGCCTGGCCTTCTGGGAGAAGGAGCAAATCAAGGGCCTTAATTTAGGCCTTGAAACTATATACATTAGCAGTGCAAATGCCAAGCCCCTGGTGTGGGTTGGCATTAAAGGGCAGGATTTTAACAAGACATCTTTTTAGCAAGTACTTAACTGTGCCAGGACTTAAAATATTTAGTGGAAAGTGGTGAGAACATTCACGGACAGAGCTGGGGAAACACTCACTCTGACTGTGTAGAGCGTGTTGACCTCTAAGTTCTTGATCTCCGTGGAGTTCTGGGTGGTTCTAAGGGACGACCACTCCTGGGATCCACTGCTGCTGTATTCCACCTGGGAGCACCAAAACAAGGGATGAGGGCTCCCCAGACAGCAACACCACAGGGTTTCTCTGTGCCAAATGTCAGCAGAAAGGAGTAGGACAGCTCAGAGAGGGAGCCAGGCGTGAAATGATGACCCCGAGGGCTGTGCCGCTGCCTGCAGCCCTGCATCATTTCTTCTCCTGACTTGCCCAATGCTCTCAGAATATGTCCTACAAAAAGAGTCCTATTGCAGGCCCACCCCCCTGTGTTCAGACAGGCCAGCCTGTCCTGCTGTCCCCCTCCCACTGAGCTGTCCCCACCCCACGGGGCAGCAGGACTCACGATGAATTCCCGAATGAGGCCGTGGGCGTTCACGGGGGGACTCCAGCTGCCCACCACCACACCCTCAGCTTCTCTTTTCAGGGACAGCTGGAGGTTGAAGGGAGCATCTGGTACTAGGGAGAGAAACAGAGGAGTTAGTGGCAGTCACTGTGGTGTGTCCAGATCCCACAAGGAGAATCAAGGTTGCCCTGAAAGGTTGGGACAAAGGGGTGGATGGTCCTTTTTCCCAGACCAGCACAATTCCAGAGTTTATGGAAAGGCCTTTTTTTCTTCATAACAGGGATACCTGTGTGGTATCCACTTTCTAAGCCAAAGCAGCATGAATGAGGGCACTGCTAGGAGCTGGGCAGCTCTGCTTACATCCTTCAGGTGCCCGCAGTGTGATGAAGTCGTTGGTGTTGTAGACCCGGCTCAGACACTGCACTTGGACCTTCACCTGATAGGTACAGTCAGGCTTGAGGACTTTCAAAACGCTGTTGGTTTTGTTGCTGTGGGTTTCCAAAACCTTCCAAACGCTTTCTCCAACCATCCTGCACGAGAGAGTCCCACACCTCGGGTCAGGATGGTGTTCAGTGGCGCAGTTTGTCCCAGAACGTGGGAACCATTTACCTGTTTATGTGTTTTAAAAGCTTTCTTTTTGGTAAAGCCACACCATCAGATTGAAAAGATGCTATTGGAAAGCCTAAACTCCTAAACTAACCATAGCTTGGTGACTTAAAAGCCTCTGAGCTTTTCTATAACTGCTGTGCTCTAATTTATTGTCTTTGTTCTTGTTGTTAATGGTCATACAAAGGCAAGATCCAAGTGGGGAAAAAGAAGACTATAGCTACTTTACTGTCAGAGTAAACAGCCATGGAGGAAACAAATACAGTCTGTCACAAATGCCCTCTAGCTACACCTATTTTGGGTGTCCTTTGCTACCAAATCTTAGCAGATTTTCCAAGCAGACCTTAATTACGGCATCTTTCAGGCTTGATTTTGTACAGTTCTCTGCAGCAAACACAGGCACCCTGATACCTGTGCTCATGCTTCTCCTGGCTTTTACTCAACACAGCAACAAGTCATGCAGTGCAGGGGGTGAGGTACCTGTAGTAGATGTTGTAGACACAGGAGGTGGAGGACATCCTTTTTGGCCGGGCCCACGTCAGGGTGACGTCCCCGGAGAAATCAGCCGTCCACTGGAGGTTCTGGACTTTGTACACGATTGTGTCATCTGAGCAGGCAAAGGGGAAAGTGAGTCTGCCAGAGGGAAGCAGGCCTTTTGCCCAGAAAAGGCCTGTTCTCTCTACAAACAACAAGCACTGACTGAAGGGAGTTTGTGCAGCACTCTGATGAGGTGTGTGGTTTAGGTGGGGGTTATCAGTGGAAAACAGCAGGCTGGCAGAAGGCAGTTCAGAGCAGGAATTTTCCCCTGGTACTCTTAGTCCTACCTAAAATGCCTTGGTTGTCTTTATTCTGCACCATGCAAGCATCTCCTTACCCCCCTGAGAAAAGCTTTTTTTTTCCCCTAAACAGCTGGAAATGAAACCCAGAGGGCCCATGGGCAGGCACAGCAGGACAAGCTACCCGAGGGGAAGGAGATGCTTTCCCCTTGGCACAGCAGCCAAGCTGTGCATCCCAGCAGCTCCTTCCCCCTGCCCTGAACCCACCAGCCTCTCCCAATCAATATTTAATTAAAGAACTAAACCTGATTGATGCTCAGCCCCCCAAGCAGTTCAGTGGGAGGGCAGCTGGAGCTCATGGCCAGAGGCAGCGATCGACCGCCGTTATCTGCCCAGGGCGGGCTGTGCCCCCCCTGCCTCCACAGAGCCACCAAGGGCCAGCCTGGCAGGGCCAGCGATGGCAGCAGGACACGTGCCACATCTCCCAGGGTCACCTTGCAAAGGGGGAGAGAGCAAAAGACTATTGCTTCCCCTGTGGGCCATGTAAAATAGACAGCTTTGCTCCTCACTGTCCTGAAATGATTTTTTTTTTCGGTGCCTGGGGCTACTGGAAGACAAATTGCCAGCGTAGAAGCTGGATGTGGAGTTTGTCCCAGTGATAAATGGATAAGGCAGTAGCTTGGACAACTGAACAGAGGCAGATAAGTCAAGGATGCTGTGAGTGAAAGGTCTCGTGTCCAGGAGAGCAGCCCTGTGTGCTGACAGAGCAGGGCACGAGAAATGGGAGGGGGCTGCTGCTCACCGGTGCAGTTCCTCTCATCACTGCTGTCTGAGCAGTCCAGGTATCCATCACAGCGCTCTGTCAGCATGATGCAGGCCTCTCCATCCTCACATTTGTAACCATTAGGGCACGACAGGGTGCTCTGGGTGGCTGCAAAAGGCAGAACAGTTCAGGACTCAAGGCAGGGAAGTTCCCTCACTGGGCTGTCTGCAGTGCCAGCGCTGCTTCCCAAGCAGACAATGGGCTGGCTGCATGTCAGAGAGGGATCTCAGGCTGATGTGTCTTGTCCTGGCATGGTGGCATCAGAAGAACCTGCAGCTTACCCCATGGAAAACAACAACTGGACTTTTAATGGCAATGGCACTGCTCGGGCTTTTAATTCCTTTTTTCCCGTGAAACTGCATTCACCGCAAGGATTTCCCCAGCAACAAAACTCCTGAGCAGCTCCCCTCTCCTCACCAGGAGCTTCCCAAGGGAAGGAGCCGGGTGGGACCCTCTCCCCTGCCCTGACTCACGGCAGCTCCTCTCGTCCGTGCCGTCCTGGCAGTCCCTCACGCCGTCACACCGCTTCCAGTTGGGAATGCACTTGTGCAGCTGCTGGCACTCGAACTCAAACCTGCTGCAGCGCCCCGGCAGCGCCGGCGAGGTGGCTGTCACGTTGGGTCCTGCACGCAGAGCAAGGGAGGAAACCATCCAAAAACCGTGGGGAAACCAGGAGGGACCAAAGCCCGTCCCCGGGTCCCGACTCCACTAGATGGCAATCTCTTCCCGTCTAGCAGGTGGATGGTGGATGCTGGGATGGCGCCTCAGCCATCCTCTCTCCTGACTGCAGAGGGCTGGAAAAGCCACTGCTTTGCAGGGAATGTCCTGCTCAGGTTGCAAGTGGAGCTGGAGCTGTGTCCCAGGCAGAGAGGGATCACAGGGTCACAGAATAAGCTGAGCTGGAAGGGACCCACAAGGATCATCGAGTCCAACTCCTGGGGGATGGGCACAGGCCCATCCCCAAGAGTCACCACCTCCTGTGCCCCAGAGGATCCTCCAAACCCTCCCGGAGCTCTGGCAGCCTTGGGGCTGTGCCCACTGCCCTGGGGAGCCTGTTCAGTGCCAAACACCCTCCAGAGGAAAGAGACCTTCTTCTAATATCCAACCTAACCCTCTCCTGACACAGCTATCAGATCCTACAGTGAGAGGGGAAGGGTGGGGGAGAGGAGAGCTCACGTGGGGTGGGACAGGCCTCCTCATCAGAGCCGTCAGTGCAGTCCCTGTAGCCGTCGCACACCCAGCTGTTCATGACGCAGGAGCCGCTGTTGCAGCGGAAATGGTTGGGCAAACACGTCGGTGGGACCAGCGTGGTAATGGGATGAACTGGAGAACCTAAAAACACCCCAGGGGGAGAGCCAAGCTGAGCTCCCTGCAGGCTGTGCCCGCTCCTGGCATGCCCCGGCCGCTGCCAGCAGAGGAGCAGGAGAGGCATCACAAGCCCGGTGCTGTCATCTGCACACAGCTGGTGAAAACACTTCCCGGCTTTGGAAATCAAGAGTTTCCAGGTTTTTGGAAATCAGGATTTCCAAAAACGCAGAGTGAAAGGGTGCACACTCAGCCCGTTCATGGGGGATTTTGGAGGCACAGGGGCTGCTGTGGGCTGTCCCAAGCAGCCCCATGGGAAGGCAGCTGATGCTGCCGGTGGTCCTTCAGCATGTCACAACCCAGAGAAGAGCAGGGTGCTGCGTGTCCTTACCCTCACAGTCCTTCTCATCAGACCAGTCCCCACAGTCGTTCTCCTTGTCGCACTTCCACCGGTTGGGGATGCAGTGCCCGTTCCCACACTGGAACTGGTAGTACCGGGAGCAGTTCGGGGCCTCTGTTGGGTTTTCTGACAAGGAGAGGAGACTCCTGTGAGCCCCAGAGTTACCTCAGCATTTTTCAGCACAGCTGAGATGTGGGAGCATCTCAGGCTGGCCTTGAAAATATCACCCAGCACGGGCAGGAGCCTTTTTCTTTATCTCCAGCATCCCCCAGCCCTCACTAGGCCTGTTGCCACCACTGTTATGACTGTGGCCAGACACCACCCGTGATCTCAGAACCGGAGCTGACAGCAGAATCCACCAGAGCACAGCAGAAAGGGAGAAGAAAACCCTGCAAGTCTGAAATGAAGACGCAGCTGCCTCGCCTGGCTGGGTACAGCTCCCACAGCCACCCAGGGAAATGCAGTAAATATTGAGTTTGGCTGGAAACCACCTTTCTACTTTGGGCTGGGAGTCTGTGCGGCAAATGTGGTCACGTATGACTTAGTCAAGCACAAGATGTGCCAGCTGCACTGGATTTTCAGTGTGCAGGACGAGGGCAATCATACTGATCTCCACACGAGACACACTGTGATGTGCCCATGGAATACACGTGTACACACGTGTAGAACGTGAAGAAGCTGGTACTCCACGCTCCTGGAATTCTCAAGAGGCTGGAACTGCAGGGACAGGAGACCCTGGGGTGCTGCTCACCACAGTTTGCTTCGTCGGAGTAGTCCCCGCAGTCGTCCATCCCGTCGCACTTCCACACCAGGCTGATGCACACCCCATTCTGGCACTGGAAGCTGAACTGGTCGCAGGTCCGGTGGAACTCGGGGTCCTGGGCTGCAGGGCAGCATGGACAGGTTTAGTGTACACACAGAGGGCCTGAAGGAAACTCATCATTGAGAGGAGCACACTGAGAGGCAATCACGGATTTAACAAGCAGAGCGTTACACTCCAGAGCCACCTCTTAGATCTGGCAGCTTTCTGGTACCCTGGTTCTGTCCATGCCTCTGGTTTCATTCTCTGTCCAACCCTCCTTTAGCAGAGATGCCCAGTGTCACACTTACAGCAGCCAGCATAGTTGGCATCTTCGTCTGACCCGTCCCGGCACTGGATGATGCCGTCACACACCATGGAGTGGAACAGGCACTGCTGCCGGTTCTTGCACACAAAATCCATGTAGCGGGTGCACAGGGGCTCTGGAGGGTCAGGAGAGAGTGGGGGTGGCACCTCTGCTGTCCTTGACAGCAGGAATTCCACCCCGGGGGTCTGCACAGACCTGGGGGGATTTCAGGAACGTACCGAACGTTCCCAAGGCAAACGGGAAGCGTCTTGAGTTGCACATGAGCTGTGT
This sequence comes from Empidonax traillii, assembly GCF_003031625.1. Taxonomy (NCBI): domain Eukaryota; kingdom Metazoa; phylum Chordata; class Aves; order Passeriformes; family Tyrannidae; genus Empidonax; species Empidonax traillii. The sequence continues at coordinate 327,764 of NW_020956005.1, read as the reverse complement.
GCCTGCACAGGCTGCTTTCACCCAATAACACATCAGGGTGCAAACCCAAAAGGAGGGGTGGGTCACCTCCCTGAGCACAGCCCCTGGCAGTGCCCTCCCTGTCTGTCCCAGCCTGACAACTGCGCCGTTCGCTGACCCGCCGATTTCCCCTGGGGCTGGTGAATGCTAACTAAGGCTTTCCCATTATCTCTCCAGGGCTTTATTCCCACCCAGACAAGCTTTGGCAGAGCATAAAGCCTGCCAGCCGTGGCTGCTGGGGCCCCACGGCCCTGGTACTCACCACAGTGCTGCTCATCCGAGGCATCAGAGCAGTCGTTGATGCCATCGCAGTGTTTGCTGGTTGGGATGCAGGTGCCGTTGGGGCACTGGAAGCCATTGCACTTCTTCTCTGAAATTCAGAATTGGGTGGATGTTGTGTGGTTTGTTTTGGGTTTTTTTTTTTTTTTAAGCTGGTTTGGTTAGCCACAAAAAGCCACGGCACAGCCCCAGTTGCCCTCGCCCTGTGCCTGCTTTCGGAGGGAGGGGGATCATCGCCCTGAGTTGGCTGCTGGTTTATCTCAGTGGGCATGCAGAAATCCCTCCCACCCCGTGGCAGAGCCACATTACCACACACAGAGCACGCTTTACCACCCACAGAGCACACTTTACCACAGTTGGAGGGGTCCTCATCAGAGCCATCCTGGCAGTCGGCGTCGCCGTCACAAGCCCAGCGCTGTGGGATGCAGTGGCCGTTCTGGCACTGGAAGCTGGAGGCCTCACAGGTGTGATAAACTGCTGAAACCAGAGCCAGGGGGACACCTGAGTGTGGGGTGTCCCCTCTGGGCTGTCACCACATCCCTGCTGAGCTGTGGCACGTGATGAGTCGGGTCACGCCACCCCACACCCAACTTCTTCCACCTGCACCAGGACCCCGTGCCATGGCAGGTCCCACCACTGAGCACAAACAACCACCCCATGGACCCCAGGCAGGAGAATTCCACGAGTTCCAGGTTCTCCCAGGTCTCTTCCTCTCCATGCCACGCTTGCTCACAAGCCTGCTGTGAGGAATGGCTCGTTCCTGCCTCAGAGATGGCTTTTGGAGGCTGCAGCCCTCCCAAAGCTCTCCCACACTCAGGAGCCTCTTTTCCCTTTAATCTCAGTCCTTGGTGCGTGCAGGCAAAGGTGACAGTGGTGGCAAGCCCTGGCAGAGCATCAGAGTCCCCCCATGCCAGGCGGGACAAACTCAGTGACAGCCCTTAATTAAGGCAAACAAGGCTTTTCTGAGTTGCCAAAGCAAACCAGAAATACAATTCTCCTTGGAGGCTTTCCTCAGGCTCCTGTCAGGGAAATATCTGCCCGTGGGGCAACTGGGTGGAAGCTGAACCTGTGTTGTCACTTTGGAGACAAACGCTGCTCTTCAACCAGGAGAGCGCTCGGAGTTATTGAGAAAAGCAATGTTCAACTTAATTAAATTGCATGATACCGAGTTTCAGGTTAGAGAGTGACATGCACTCGCAGATATTTCAAAATAGTACAATCTTGTGGCAGTAATATTCTATTAGGTATTCAGCGTGAAATGTAATTATTTTAGATAAGCGCAATAATTGCAGCCGGTGAAGTCAGACGGAATGTTCCTCCAATAACTGTGATCCTCTTAGATAATTTCAGCTTCAGGGCTTCACAAACCCAATGTGCCTTTTTTTTTTTTTTTTTGAAGTAGGTTCCTTTCCTCTAGTAATTCTCTCTGGAGGAACTCATATGAGAGATAAGTGATAGCAATATAAATTAAACCTTCTCCCAAAGCCGTGCTCCTCGGAATACCAATGACCAGGATCCCCAGGGCTATAACCCCGTGTGCTCGAGGCACAGCAAATGCCTCAGGGGTGAACACACACACACAGCTTGGAGACCTGAAAGGGATCTCCCAAATCCTCCTGCCAGAGCCCCAAACAGCACCTGTTGCCTCTGTTTGTCCCAATGGCTCTGGGCTGCAGCTGGAGCAAAGCTGCTGCCAGCATTCCCAAGGGTTCCTGTGCACCCCAAAGGGCTCCCCCAGCCCCATCAGCCCATCAGATCTCCACCCCATGCCATGGAAACCACAGTTTGTACCTTGAAGCACTCCATGTATTACTTTATAAATACAGTGTCTTTCACTGATGGACTGATACTCTCAGAAGTCTCTTCTCATGCAAATACCTGGGGTTTTTTGGCTTGGTTGGGTTTTTTTGTTTGTTTGTTTTGCTTGTTTGTATCAGTCTTTTCCACTAGAAAACACTGTTATCTGTTGGCTTTTCTAATGAGAAAAGGGCTCTGTGTGGGTGTTAACCTCAGGAGGCTGCTGAGGAACATCAGTGTCACACTGCAGTGATGAGGGTTTGTTGAGTGTTGTGACTTTAAACTGCAAAGACAGAGTGAGGCTCACAGGACTTGCTGCGCAGGAGACACAAACTAGGAATAATATTATTTCTGGCAGCCAGGTTGCATCAATATGAGTTGAAAGTAAAACAAGAGCAGGTCTTCCACGTGTGACTCCCTCTTAGGACACTCCCCTTAGGTTTTCAAGTCTGTGAAGCAGTGAGGCTGCTAGAAGACAATTCCTGAGCTAAATCTGCCTCTTCTTCAGATCAATTAATCGTGGAGAAGCTGCAAAGAACGTGCCTGTTTTCTGCACCAATACTTAATGGCAGGAAAACAGATTGAAGCTGTGAAATGCTGCCAGTGCACACTGGCCTGATTGCTGCCTTCCTGCAACAGGGGAGCCTCTTCTGCCAGAAGAATCCTCTGGCTGCTTGGCAGCCACAGAGCTGCTTCCCATTCCAGTGCCTGTTGGTGCAACCTTGCAAGTGAAAAGCAAAGCTGGATCCCTGTGTGAGCATCTCAAAGCTGTCAGCAAATTCCCAGCGAGGCCTAAGGAGAGGAACCCTGGGGTTTTGGAGCATTACATCACCCCAAGGTGAGCTCTGCTGGATGCTCTAACGAGCAGGGAAACTGAGGCAGGAGGTGCTGGCCAATGTATCACAGGCTGTGAGCAGAGAGTGTTTGCAGAAGAGGGTTACTTGTCCCATCAAAGCACTCACCAGTGCAGTTGGCTTCATCAGACCAGTCCCTGCAGTCGTTGTCACCGTCACACATCCAGGACAGACGGATGCACATCCCTGAGCTGCAGCTGAACTCATCATTCCTGCACTGGTGGGCCTCTGCAAGCAAAATGTTTGGCTGCAGGTCATGGAGAGTACCCAAGGAGCAGTGTGGGGCAGCTGGATGGCAATGACACAGAAATGTCCCAGAGAGGAGAAGAACCAGCACACGGCCTCACTCTCTTCTCCTGTCCCTCATTTCCCAGTATGTGATGGTCCTGGTCCCCCATTTCCCAGCACCCAGTAAATGATAGTCCTGTCCCCCATTTCCCAGCAGCCAGTAAATGATGAGGAGGCAGCTGTTAGCCTGGATAAACAGCGGGATCTGACTGCCTTGTCTTAAAGCATTCCCCAGGCATCCAGATCCAGCAGCTCTGAGCAGCACAGACGCTGCAGAGCAGCTTTCCACCCTTGCACAGGTAAGGAGGTTGCAGTGAGGGCACTCACCACAGTGACTTTCATCGCTGTTGTCCCCACAGTCATCTTCCAGGTCACATTTGTAGGACAGTGGGATGCAGGTCCCCGAGCCCTGGCAGCGGAATTGGGTCTCGGCGTCGCACACGGTGGTGGCTGACGGAGAGGGGAGGGGAAGGAGGAGGAGAAGGAGGTTAAGGTGGTGGTTAGACAATGGTTTCTGCTGCCTAAGTGTGTGTACTCAGTGCAGAGAGGCTGTGCCCTCAATTAGCTTCAGAAGACAATTTCTGTAAGGGACAGTTGGCATCAGTCTCACGGAATTTTAGACACTGACCCCTGAACTGGTCGAGGGGGAAATACTGGCCAACCCATCCAGCTGGATGCCTACCAGAGGAGGTGAGTTACACCCTCTCTTGCTGACCCTGACTGTGAAGGCAGCGTAGAGCATCAGGTGCGGTGCCAACACACCAGACATCTACCCTGGGACAGGCCACCACCCCTGCAGGACACTCACGGCAGTTCTTCTCATCGCTCATGTCCCCGCAGTCGTTGTCGTTGTCACACTGCCAGATGCTGTTTATGCAGTTCCCATTGGAGCACCTGTACTGGTTGGGCAGACACGTGTTTTCTGGTGCAGGAGGGAAAAACCAAGACAAGCTGGGCTTTAGAAACAGGCCCCACTTCTTCTCAACGGAGAGAAGGTCACGCTGACCCCTCCCAGTGGCAGGAGATGCCTCTCAGCACAAGGCAGAAGCAAGAACAGAGTGTTTTTACCTTCCTTCATGCAAGTGGTGTTCTTCATGACGTAGCCACGAGGACAGTCACACCTCACCTCCCCCGTGGGCAGCACGGTGCTGGACACCCCCTCAGGGCACTTGCAGCTCCTGCCGTGGTTGGACTTGGGCAGGCAGAGCAGGCTGCAGGGCTTGGAGATGCAGGCATTCTCCCCTGGAGCCAGGGAAGAGGAGAAAGGGGGCACTGTCAGGACAGAGGGCTGGGAACACCCAATTTCAGCTGCCATGCCCAGGATTTGGAGCTCGCTCTGCAGTGCTGGGTGCTGAGGGGCCTCAGGAATGCACTGAGCCATCTGCTCCAGGGAGCTTAAACCTCTTCCCAGTCTCCTACAGAGCCCCTTGATGGTCTTGTACCCCTCTGAAAACGGGTATAAATCAGCATTTTCATCACACAGGGGCTGCTGCTGCCTTATCACAGCTCAGATGGAGGACTAATTGGAGGACAAAGTTGACGCAGCTCTAAGACACTATTATTTTTTAACCCATACAGCACTTTGTTTGGAAAGGCTGTGGTCTGCGACCTAAAGTGAGGTGCCACCACAGGTGCCTGCCCTGTGAGCTCTCTCCCTGATTTGGATTATCTCTCTTGGCAGCCAAAAAGCAGCACAGAACACTCATGGAACTCAATCCTCATGACTGTGCCTGAGAGCTTCAAACCCTGCAGGAATGGGGATATGGCCAGGAGGGCCTGGGAACCTTTGGAAACTGGGGATGAACACATTTCCAAATGGCAGGAAAGCTCATCTGCACACTCACCCGTTGTCTTTCCTCTGTAAAAGATTTTCATGTCCATGATCCCATTTAATCGGCCGACTAAGATCTCCATTCTCGAGCCGCTGGTTTTGGATGCTCTGAAGATGCTCAGCTGGGACCAGTCATTCCAGTAGATCTCATTCTGAAACACAGGCCTGGCTCTTAGTCTCAGGAGCAGCAGCACTGGGGCCGTGCTTGTCAAGCGGTACCTGCACTAAGCCCCCCTAAAACCTGGATGTTGGGGGGACACTGAGAGTGCAAGCTCAGAGCCTGCACGCTATGGAAACAGGAAAACAAACCTTAAACACAGCAATGGCATAAGGGTGAGGGAGGCTGTCCAGGATGACAGATCTCTGCATCCCATTGAAATCCACCCTCTCGATCCTGTCCATGTAGGCTTCGGTCCAGTAGATCCAGTGGTCATCCACGGAAATGCCGTTTGGCCACCGCACGCCCTCCGAAACGATGCACCCGGCCAGGGACCCGTCCATGTCACTCCTGTAAATCCCAGCTCTGGAGTCCCCCCAGTCCGTCCAGAACATCAACCTGACAACAGGCAGAGAGGTTACTCCAAATCATCCCAGGAACAGCTCATCAGAGGGAACCAGGCTGCAGAAGCAGAGGTTTGAAGGCTTTGCTTTGCATTCCCCTGTCTCCTGCACGCCGTGCCTTTGAAAAGGGAGCTCTGCAATTCTAATGAACGCCACCAGCAGCTCCACGAGCAGCACAGAGGCTCATTCAGCTGCAGGCTCCGTGGTATGAGTGCAGCTGCAGGTTCACCTTGCTGTGAACTGCTTCACTTTGGCACAGATGCCCGAAGACAGCTCGGGTTTGTCAGAGCTGCGTTTGCAGCCGCAGCAAAACCCCGCTCAGAAAGGCACAACAGCTTAGATTGGGCTCTTGGATTCGAGCTCAGCTTAGTTTCTCACGCCTCACTGCAGCTTTGCCCACTGACCAGACCAGTTCTACTGGCAGGAAAAGTTATTTACCAGTAGATAGGTATGGGCAGGAAAGAATAAACAGTTTGCGATCTCTGCTCCGAGGTGGCTTAGTTGGGCATGTGACGGCAAGAGTGGGCTCCAGGGGGAAGGACTGTGAGCTGGACACGCTGTGCTGTGTCTGTGCCCACATTTTGGCTTTCCCAGACGTCCATGCAGCCCTCTCCCTTGTGTTGTTAGCGGTGAAGGATCAGCATGGCTCCCCTGGGGAACACCAGGGCACCCACTTGTGATGCTCGTTCTTACCCGTCTCGGGGAACCAGGGCGAGGGCTCGGGGTCGCTCGAGTATGGAGGAGTTGAGGACAGTGAGTCGCAGGTCTCCATCTGGATTGGCAACCTGAGCCAAAAACCAAAACCAGGAGGGCTGTGTTTACTACACTGGCTTTAAAGGGGCATGAAATCTCTGGCAGGTAATTACAGCTCCCTAATAAGATACGCTCTGCCACAGTCACGTCTCCGTAGCACAGGTGGGCTGAGCCGTACCTCAATTTTGGGAATCCCAGCGTTGACCCAGTAAAGCAACTGGCTGAGGGGTTCAAAAGCCAAAGCTTCCACTGTCTCCAGCCCTGTGCTTATGATTATTTCTTGCCCAGAGCTGCCATTGAGGCAAAGACGCTAAAAAAAAAATAAATAAATAATCAGAATAAAAGATGAGGAACTTCCTCGGGCTGAAGGTGAGAGCGTGGTCAGGTGTGCAAGGCAAGCAGAGACAGACAGCTGGGAGGGGAGCAGCACCAAGGCAAACATTTGTATTTCGGGGTGTGGGTGAAACACCCCGGTGCAAGGAGGTGATGCCAAGGGGCAGCCAGACCCACGGCAGCCTCTCCACCCCCTGGCTCACCTGGATAATGTCCAGAGTGACATCAGCCCAGTACAAGCAGTTGTGGTCGTAGTCAAAGTCGAGGGCAACTGCCCCTCTGAGCCCTGCCAGGGGCAGCTCCTCGCTGACGCCCGAGGCCAGGTCGTAGCGGTGGATGGAGTAGCGGGTGGCGTAGAGAATGAACTCGTTCTCCTCTGCAACAACAGCCAGTAGAACAACGTGATTTAGTGGCTACTCAAGGGGCAAAAAAAGCTAGCAGGTATTTTCTGACCCCTGGTTTTTGGCACCTCAGGGAGGCAAAGATGTTTTGTCTCACTTGGGATTAGGTTAATGAGAACATGGGTCCAGGGACACACTGTGGCCATTGTCTGGTCCAGGAGGAGGAGGAAAGGCCAGCAAAAGTGTGATCCCTTCCTTCCCACAATCAGAAACAAAATAGTGATCTCCTCTCCCTCAAAAACCCCGTCAGAAAGGTGGGAGTGGTGTAAATCTGCAAGTGTTAAGGGACGCTGGCACCGCAGGAAATATCCCAGGGTGGGTTTTGTGTCTGAATTGTGTCAAATCCAGCGTAATGGGATCCTGGGCCAGGACAAAGTCTCCTGGGCATTAGCAACACTGCTGGTCAAGTCCAATAATGCTATTAATGAGTAAAGCTAATGTCAGTAAGTAACTCTGGCTGTGCATCCCTAATGAGATTATACGGAGATATGAAACAGATACTGTACATGAAAGTGTTACCATGGTGCGAGCCAACAACACGTATCTGAAGACGATCAGCAAATACTCTGGGAACACTGCACTTCAAAGGGCAGCCCGGTGGGGACAGCAGGTTTATTTTGCAATCAGCAGGGCCCTTCTCAGCATGACCAGCACAGCTCTCCAAATAGCTCAAGAGGGCTCAGAGGGGTGAAAAAACGTGTCGGGCTCTGAACGAGGAGTAAAACTAAGCACGGCGTTGGCAAGAATCCCAGCGGAGGGAAGGCTTCCCTGGGCTGTTTCGCACCTGGAATGTCTTTTGCACCCTGAAAAATCTTAGGGCAGTGCAAGGAAACCTCATGCTGGTGGTCTCAGCTGCCCCAGCCCTCACATGAGCCCCTGCCCTGCCTCAGGCTCTGGAGCTGCAGCACAGCAGCATGCTGATCACGCAGCTCGTGACGGCAGATTAAATTAAAGCTGTAATGAGCAGAATGCAAATAACTTTGGCAGCACAGGGGCATGAGACTGCTTCAGTGCCTTGTATGTTTGAGAGGGGAAAATAAGGGTGGGGGTGAAGTCTGGCAGGCATGAGGGCTGAAGGGCAGGCTCTGCCCTGGTCTGGCCCCAAATAACCATCCTTCAGCCGCATACAGTGGCTGTCTCAGGGTGGTACCTTCCCAAGGGTTTCTCCAAGGTGGGGATATCCTTGATCTAATTCTTGTCTGTCTGGTTGGGTTCACACCAGCTACAGCTAGGACATGATCAGGATAAGAGGGTTCCTGCCTGCAGCCTGCCCCGAGGGGCTCAGGAGCAGAGAGGGCTCTGCACCGTGGGCTGACGCTGCTCTCTGGCCATTGGAGAGGAGCTGATGATTCGTAACCCACCGAGGCTCCTGTGTCACCCAGGTTTTGTCTGAGAGCCCTCTAGGAGTTTTTGCATGGTCCCTGAGGCACCAGCCAGGGGTTTTATGAATGAAGCCCTTGTGCCCAGAAGCAATCCTGCCCTGTACTCACCAGCCAGCGGGCACGGCACCAGCTCCCCCTCGAGCCGCGACTCGATGTCTCCACCCGCACAAGTGTCCCCAGAGATCTTTCTGTAGCTGCAAACACACACAGTTTATCTCATGGAAACTCTTAACAGACCATCCTGTGCAGCCTGAATAAGCAGCAGTGTTTAATTGCAACGTATGTCCAAACATGCCAGTTGTTTACTGGCACTCGTGGGGCGTTTTCATTGTGGGGTTTGTGGTTGTTTGGGGTTTTTTTGAATCACCAGTAGGATAAATACCAGCTTTTGGGAGATCAGGTTGCCCTCCCAAGTGCAGCACCTACCCTCGAGTCTTCTTGTAGGTTGAGCCAACAGGGCAAGGGACTGGTGGGTCGTAGGGTTTCCCAGCAAATTCAGGGTCAGGGACACAAACTTCTAATGATAAGTCGTCGCTCAGTTTAAAGCCAAAATCACTGCGAGGAGAAGAAAGGTGTAAGGGAGAAGGAAAAAATGCAGCCATCCTATTCTATGACTCTGCTCTACTTTTGCACGGAATTTTTAAGCACCCAGAGTGTCTCAGAAGACCATTCACTTATTATCAGCATTTAGCTGCATATGATTTCTCAGAGCCAGACAGGACGTTTCAAGAACATTTTGCAAATAAGTTTGCCAGTGGCTGGGCAGGCTGGGGAAGATGAGGCAGCAAGGCAGAGCTGAGCCAGTGTGCTCTGAAAACCTGGCTGCAAGCCCCAGTTCTCCTGGCTGGCTTAGGTCACCGCTCTGTCTCTTGGCTTGTGCTGTTGGTAAAAAGGGAGTTAAAGTGCGGCTGTTCCTTGGAAAATGCTGTGGAAGGGGTTGTGTCAATCTGACTTTGCAGGGAGCTGCGATTCCGAGGCAGGGATTGGATCCCACCAGCCCTATTCTCAGTCTGCTCATGGTGAGCCAGACTTAATCTCTGTCTCAGCATTAGACAGGCAGATCTGGGCCCGAGCAGTCTGGTGTGAGCTCCACTGAAAGCCCAGTCCCTGAAAAGCAGTTCACTTCCTAACCCCAAACCTTTGCAGCACACTGCCAGAGCGTGTTTCCTGATCCTAACCCAGTGTCAGTAATGTGCAAATTGCAGGCAAAGTGATACAGCAGGGCCAGCTGCATCCCTGGGGCTGAAGGTTCACAAAGCTTTTTGGTGGAGGATCTCTTAATGCGATGAGAAACTGCCTGCCATCATTTGAAAGGTGAGGGAGTAACAATACTTTCCTCTTCCAGGGAACCTTTCAGAGGCTCCCAAAAGGCTCTAAAGACATTAATTAAGTCTCACACCGTGTCATTAACGAAAGGATGTTTTCAGTCCGTTCAGTTTCCTCCTTGCTATAAAATGAGGCAGCGACACTGAGAGCCACAGAAATTGGGTGTTTGTTCACTCTGAGCGATTGGTCACAGATAACTTATCTCAGACTTACATCCCAGACTACAAGAAATTAATTGGTATTTACCATTCAAAGTCTTCCCTCGTGCAGGAGCAGTTGGAGACCATGACAGGCCTGTCAAAATCCTCCCCATTGAAACAGGTGGCATGAGGAGTCCTCCTCTTGAAAACGGTTTTGTGCCCCAGCAAACACTCGTTGCCTCGCTCGTCGGAGGGTGACCACAGCTTGTAGTCATTCTCTGTGCAAGGGACCCCTAAGAGAAGGAACAAGGTTGGGGTATGGAAAGGTGCAGTCCTTGCAGCCCCCCAGGAAAACAAGCCCAAAAGGTGGGAATCCTGGACCTGCCACGTCTTCAGCCCCACACCCTGTTTTAAAGCAGGAAAAATCCTCTGGATTGTTCTCCCCCCAGGAGGGCAGGCATCCAGCCCCACACCACACTAACACCCTTCTCTTCCCTGTCCCAAAATGACAGAATTCCCCCAATCTGCAAGGCTCTAGCTCTGTCCCAAAGGAAAAGGCAAAGCCAGGAGCATTCCAGCTGGGAACGTGCAGCGGCACGCGGTGACAGGAGGCAGCGACAGTGAATCTGTGATGCCTCATTTAAATGGAGTCGTTCTGGTTACCAAACAGATCCGTTCCCAACAAAACGTCAGGGGAATCAGTTATAAATTTTAGTCAAGTAAATTCCTCTGCCGGGTTTAACTGCGCTTTGATTAAAGTGCTGCCTCGCAATCAAAGCTGAAATGGGTTATAAAACATTCATAGGCACAAGCCTTCAGAAGGAATTTTTCTGTTTTTTTTTTTTTTTTTTTTCCCCTTTTTAACAAATTCCTCGGTGAGGAGGGAAGGGATAGGGGCAGAGCACTGGGAATCCGAGTGCCCTCAGCAGCAGTGACACGAGGGACAGAGCACCCCAGCATGGACGGTGGTACCGCAGCCCCTCTGGACACAGCCACCCTCAGCAGTGGCTCTGCCACCTGTCCCCTCACCCAGCACGTCCGTGGTGTTGATCTGCAGGATGAGCCAGCTGTGGCCATTCTCTTTGTAGGAGCCAAAGATGGTGAAGATGGTGCTCTTCTCCCCCGGCTCGGTGAGCAGCCCGTACACAAACACCGGCTTCTCCGAGAACGTGAACACTTTCCAGGTCTCCCCTTCGTTTGTGCTGTACCTGCGGAAAGAAGGTTGGGAGAGGTGCCAGGGGCATTTCCTGCCTGCTGCAGGGCACTCTCTCCCATCCCACAGGAGCAATCCCTGTGCCCTGACACTTACTTGAGCTGGTCGGTCTCGGTGCCCTGGGCGATGGCCACGAGAATGCCCCCATGGTCACCCCAGGTGTAGTAGTGGGGTCCAGACAGTGCCTGGAAGAGAAACAGTGCTGAGGGCTGATCAGAGCCGTGCTGAGCTGAGGGGAAATGGCTGGAAAGCGTGCTTTGTCAGAAAAACACCTCCTGACCTGAGCTGATGTTTCAGCCCGGGCCAAACCAAGTATCTGGAGGCACCAGAGATTGAAGTGTTTATGGGACAACATCTGCAGATGAGAGCAGCCAGCCCAGTTTCCCTAATAGCTGAGTGTAAGTGCTGCACTGAGCTCTGGCCTCTGCTCCTCCAGCTCTGGGTGCAGGGAAAGAATCAATGGAAGAAGTGCCATGACATGAAATCAGAGTCCATCGCTGCCCCTCTCATTTGTCATGTCTGAGAGGCTTTCCCAGCACTTGGCAGAGATTCAGTACCTCCTCAGACTGCAGAGAATTGTTAGTTCTTGGGCTGTGGAAGGTCTTCTGAATGTTCAAACAGAAGTGGGGCCATGGCATGCAGAAACAAGTCCTGAAGAGGATTTATACATCCATCCCATGGCAAGAAACTTGTATTTCACGCTCACCTCCACCACAAAATCACTTCTGGTTTCCTATTCAGTGCAGCTCTGGGTGAAAACAGGCAGCATGTCCACGCCTGACTCTGTTCACAGGACGTGCTGTGATGCCTGGGGAACGTTGTTATACAGGGCACTGGATGTATTGTTTCTTTCTTCTCCGTGCTGTGGGACCACACCAGTGATGCGGAGAGCAACGAGCCTTCCAGCCTGCTGCTTGTTGCCAGAGCTTGGGGGGGAAGGAGCTGGGCTGCTGCTTCTCAGCTGAGGAGTTACTGGGTCATTCTGCACCTTTGCTCAGGATACAAAGAGCCCAGGTCAGTCAAGGGCTGGGTGCTGCTCCCTGTGGGTCAGCGCTTTCCTTGCCACGTTTTAATTGTTCTTCAAGGCAACCCCGCTGAGCCAGGGGAGGCTGGCACCTGAAAGTCTTGGGTTTTGGATACCTGGATGCTCCGTGGCTGCTCCCCACAGGATTTTGGAGAACCACAGTCGCTTTGGCAGCAGCCAGACCCGTGGTGTGTCCCCACCGCCGCTGCAGCTGCCCAGACCTCACCCAGACCACACAGCACTCGCAGGAGGAGAAGGAGGCTGCTCAATTCCCAGGATTAAATAGCTTGCAGATGTTGAAATACCACATTTACACTGGCTGCAGAGCGCACAGGCAGACCACAAATACTGCCACAAACCAGAATATCCACTCAGTAAACAGAATCAAGCTCCCCATAAACCCAGGGCAACATCCCGTTTTTCTGGAAGGCGCCGGAGCCTCTCCAGACACTCCCACGTACAAAGTCCTGGCTGTCAGCCCCGTCTAAAAGAGGCCAGGTGACCCATGCTGAGGGCAAATCCAGCCAGGTGAAGGAGAGAAACAGAGGAGAGAGCTTTCCTGCTTTTAAATCCACCACTTACACCAAGAGGTTCACCTTCAACCAACCCACGCCTGGTCCTTCACCTGCACACCATTCTGCCTTGGTTTTAAGGCACATTCAGCACCTTCCAGCTCTTGGATTCACGTGGAGGTCACCTTTAATATCATTTGTGAGCACAAGAGCAGCCTTACCTCTCTCCACCTTGCTCCAGCACTGCTTGAGACATAGACGTTGGTTTTCCTTGCCATGTTCTTGCCAATGGAGCCTAGGAAAAATGGGAGAAGTCATCCTTCTTGTGAAATGCAGATTGACTGCTAAGAATGAAGCCAGACACCTCCAAAACTATTTTTGCCCCTGATTAAGGAGCCGATTTTTCACACTGTAAATTAATCCCTTCCAAAGCAAATATTTTAAAGACTATTGCACGTTTTAAAAGCAGATGGGGAAAAACCCATGGCTGTAAACATGATCAAACAAAAATGCGTGTGTTCCTCAGTAAAAGAGCGAGACAAACAGGAATTTCTGAATCTTCAAGGAACCCTTCACGTGGATCAGGGAAGGAGATCAGAACAGAGCAGGTTTCTCACGTCACTGCGCTGCAGTAAAAATGTTCATGCTTGTAATTACTGTATGAGGACTGGCAGCAGAGAAAGGACAGCAAAAAGGAACAATTTAATTGCATTTTATAACCTGCTTGTAACAAACTAGATGCTGCCAAGTTCCTCGTGTCCTGACAACAACCAACCCCAAGCCAAGGGAAGGGAAGCGGTACCGGTGGCGATGATCAGTCCTGGTGCTGACTCCTTGGAGAGAATGGGCATCCTACGGAGCTGGAAATTCAGCAGCTGGCTCAGGCGCTGGGCCAGGTGGAGAGAGCAGCCCTGGGAAAGCTGGGAAAGCAAAACCACCGTGGCATTAACCTCTCTCTAATGGCTCAACACTTTCCTTCCATTGTGTCCCCAAAAATTTGTCCCCACCTTGCAGGTGAGGCCGCCCCAGGGCAGAGCAGAGCGGGACAATCCCCTCCCTGATACCCCCAGGACAGGGTTGGCCCTCCTGGCTGCCAGGGCACTGCTGACTCAGGGCCAACTGGCCACCCACCAGAACCTCTCCCCTTGGAAAGGGCTTCGTGTTGGGATTGACGTTTCAGCCTCCTCTGAAGGCTGCAAAGCACCTCTACGATCACCACGTCCGACCACCAACCCCCGCCACCGCCACTCAACCACCTCCCCGAGGGCCGAGGGCGCTTTTGGGATGGATTTCCCCCCTGTGCTGCTACCTGGCAGTCGATGTGCTCCCCGTAGCGGGTCTGAGCCGGGGGCTGCAGCAGCTCCCAGGTGCCGCCCTTGTCGAAGGTGATGACGGAGCGCATGTTCTCCTCGCTGAAGGAGCCGTTGATCAGCGTGGCGATGTACACGCCCCGCACGCCCTCCACGCGGTGGAAGTCAGCGAAGGGCTCGTTGGCGAAGTACCTGGGAGGAGAGGCAGAGCTGGCATCGGTAAACACGGGGAGCTGTCAGCTCTTGGATGAAACAGGGCCAGAAATGACGCAGCCTTCGGCCGACGCTCTTGGCGTGGTTGGGTGGGTCCCACATTACCTGACCAAGGTGTCGCTCCCAGCTCCCCCCGGGCTGTAGTACAGCACATTCTCCAGAGAAAGGGAGAACTTCAGGCCCTCTGCCTCCGAGATGTAGAGGTTGGTCCGGTTGTTGTCGTGGCTGACACACACAAACACCTGGTCCTCCGAGGCATCAGCAACGTAATATTCCTTTGGGGCACAAAGAACAGGCCAGAAGGCTTCATGTGTGGGCACACACAGCCTGGTTTAGTTTCCTCCTACCTAGCTGAAAGCACTCTTCCCCCCCCGCTTTGGTGTTTTTTCCACTCTGTTCACTTTGCTCTTCTCTTTTGTGTTTCTCCCACAGTGATTTCTGTCCTCTGCCCTGCACAACCCACCGGGCAAAGCCCCCCAGAAGCAGCATCGGGAGCAAAGCCCCATCAGTGATGGATCTCTCTGCCTGCACCCACTGAGGCTGGGGTGCCAAACTGCTCTGTGTTAACACCAAGGACTTGCTTCTTGTGCCCTTTTGCATCCTCACCAGCCTGGGGACACCTCAGCACACCTGGATCGTGGACCCCAGACCCTTTGCAGACCCTGGACATCCTCCCCCTGCAGAGAACTGGATGCCACAGGCCACGCCAGGGGAGCCAGAGTGTGCTGGGTGACCTTGCACCCCACGCCATGGGAAGAGGTAAGGTCCCCAAAAGCAGAGTCAGAGCAGTGGGATCAGCCCTTCTCTGGGAATCTGGGCTTTGCTATGCCAGCCTCCACCCCCAGTGCTGGAGGAAGCTGGCTGACTGTCCAAGGACCACCCTATGAACCACAAGATCCCCCTAACGTGAGCTTGTCCTCAGCCAAACCCCCCAGCAGGGTTATACGAGGTCCCTTCCCACTCCTGCAGTGCCTGGTGGAAGGCAGCAAACCGCTGCTGATATTGGAGGGCGTCCTTGGCACGGGAGGGAGAGAGGAGGCTGCTCAGAAAGCACCACTTACCTTAATTGGATGCTTGGTGACGAACTGTGCCACGCGCATCGGCTTGCGGTTGAAGGAAACCCAGAGCTGGACTGAGGGCGGCTCTGAGCTGCCAAGCAAACGCTGTGCAGAGCACAGGGACCTGTTAGGAGTGGCTCTCACCCCCCCAAATCCCCCTCATCCCCAGAGGCTGCAATTACCCATTGCCCCTTCCTGCACGAGGGCAAAGCGTGGTGGCCGCTGGGACTGATGATGGGAGCTTAAACTGCCACAGCCAGTGCTCAGCAAGGAGGCAAACTGCCCTTTCTGCCCAGCCAGGTGGGGGTAAGGGGGCTGGTTTTAATTCCTCCTTTTTCTGCAGAGCAGACTGCCCTTTCCTCCTTCCTTTTTCTTTTTTTTTTTTTTTTTTGTTTTGTTTTTGTTTTTTAAAGATTTGCACAACATGAAGAAGCCCCAGCGCGGAGCCAAGAAAGCAAAAAGCTGGGGGGCAACCTATTTCGTACAGGATGCCAGTGGTAAGAACCTAAACCCAGATTTAGGCTCCAAAAATAAGCGGCCTGGTTTCTCCCAGGCTCTGTATCGCTAAGCAACCGTGCCTCCCACAGAAAGGAGCAGGAGTCAGAGCCCTGGGAGCCTCTGCCACCCAGCCTGGCCTTTCCCCAGGGCTGCTCCTGCTGCAGCCCAGGTTTGAGGCAAGTGCCTGATTTCAGACCTGAGAATGTGACTGCCAAACCAGGGGGTTCCAGCCAGCCTCCCTCTGCCTCAGTGTTTCCCAGCAGCCTTGCCTTGGGTGATTTCACTGATGTTCAGTGTAACAGCAGTCATTAGAGCTGCAGGGGAAAGCAGGACGTGCTTCCCCCTGTGACCCCTGAGTGCTCCAGAAGCACAAAAAGCTCCAAAGAACCCCCAAATTGAGTTCAAACTCGCCTTGTGCTTCCAGGACGCTGCCTGCAAGCCCAGAGGCTTCTCTGCAGAGACACAAACCACCTCCAGCGTTTCACCCAACACCACCAACAAGCCCTGATAAAATCTCCTGCAAACCACAGCCCGGGCACAGAGCCAAGGGGCCAGGCCCTGGGAGTTACAGGCTGTACTACCTGCAAGAGAGACTCCTGAGAAACTGGAATTGCTCTGCAAACACGTCCCCTGCCAGTGCTGGACACCACTGTGGCTGGAGGTGACACTGCCTAGGAGACTCGATGTGTTTCTGCAAGCAGTCACCCCTAAATGGAAAAGGCTCCTTCTTTAAGCACTCAGGGGGTGGAAGGCAATGCTAGAAAACTGCTCCTTGAATTCTAGAAGGATCAGGACTTATCCCTCTGGCATCATGTTTCCAATCATCTAAAAAGGACCTGCCCTCAGAGAGAGCACAAACATTTTCTTGCTTTTCTTTCAGGTTTGTCTGAAACTGTAAAAATTATAGGGGGGGCCCTGGCTACAGGGGGACCAAAAGACCGCTTTTGCTCACCCACATCCCCTTTTCTTAGGAAAGCAAACTGGAAAACCAGCTTTCTTTGCAGGCTGTAGCACATTAGGCTACTTGGACCTAGTCCACGTTTGACGGTAATCGTCTCTGACAAGCGGCCTCCCAACCACGGAGCTGCTGAGCCACATCCCCCCTTCCCTCCCACCCCCACCCCGAACATCCTTCCCAGGCATCCTGTGGTTTTTCCCCGGGTCCCAGCACTTTGCAGGCTGACCTACTTCTGCCCAGCCTGCCAGGAGGCAGGAGCATGGAAACACCAGAGCTTCGAGTGCCACGGGCAGGCATTGCTTTGTCCATGGCAGTGCGAGCCCAGGGGGGGATGGCAGCTGCAGGCAGCCTGGTGACACCTATGTGACAAGCTAAACGTGAATTCTGGAAGCTGTCAGGTGCAGCAACGAGCAACATCACCCCTGGCAGATGCTCTTGCCCCGCTGTGGTTCTGTACCCAACCCTCCCCCTCAGCGGTGAATTCCTCATGTCACACTTACCACAGACTTCGTTGCAAACATGTATTTGTCCCTGAGCTGGAAGTCTTCCACGTCCTCCAGGATTATTTCCTTGTTTTCCCGGCTCTGGAAGAAGTCGGTGCTGCGGATGACGGTGGAAGCGCCGGAGGGCTCGTGCCGCTCGATGTACACCGTGTTGGGCTTGTCGTAGGGCTCAACCCCCCTGGGGGGGACAAACGAGGTGGTGGTGGCACCTCCATGCTCACAGAGCAGTGGGTATCCCCTTTCAAGAGGGGAATGTGCAGCAGCCCTGGGTGTCCTGTGTGCACGGGTGGGATACGTACCACGAGAAGGACTTGACGTGTTCCTGAATCATTATCCAGGTCTGGCCGAAATCATCCGATTTCCAGAGCTGCAATGACAAAGGTGGGATTTGAAATGTCATCTGCCGTGACAAAGATGCCAGTGGGATTGGGACACAAACAGACCCAGCCCTTTAAGAGACCCCATCTCAGACAGGGTAGACCTGCATCCATCCATGACTACTCTCATGACTTCTCTTTCTGTGGCAGCTCCTGGAGCAGCAGCAACCTTTCTAGCAAGCAGCAGTAGAATAACCCAAAAAAAGGAAAAAAACTGTCCTTTAGCCTGTCCAGAAGGATTTCCCACTGTCTCTTGACCCCACATGGTTTTACACTAACTCAGAAATAAAATGAATTTCTATAATGTCCTTGTGGAGTGCGATGGCAAGGGGAAATATCTGGGCGGAGCTCACACCCCCCTCAGAGGTGTGAAACCCCCAAGCAGAGCGACATGCTGCTGCTGCAAACCTGCAGGCATCAGGAATGTCAAGGTCAAGAGGAGTGATAGGATCTTTTCCTTTTCTTTCTGCCCAGCTCTGACATCCCTGGATGCCTGGAAGGCATCCCAGCACTCACCCTGCTACGACCAGACTGGAAACAGCACAGACTGTGCATGTGCTACCCTGGTTATTTCACCTCTAGGTTTTCCTTGTGCTGCCTGTGTCTACCTGAAGGTGCTGTAACTATTTACAGTCTTTACCCAGTAGCTCCAGGGAAAACAGAAGTGTTTGTATTCAGGAAGCAGTTTGTTGTGCAAGGTCCAAAGCCAAACCACAGGAAACACTGCAGAGGTCATCCTGCCTCGGCTGCCAGAGCTCTGGGGAGAGTTCTGACCATGAGAGCTGGGGGGATCAATACAGTCAGGAGCATCAATGAAGGAAAAGGGTTGGGAAATAAGGCAACCACCCTGCAGGTACTTTATCCTCGCTACTCCAGAGCTCAGGAGCCAGACAGACTGTAGGGAAGGGGATGTCCTGGCCAAACTGGGACAGCTCTGCATGCATCAGTCCGAGATCAGACACCCTGAACAGTCAAAGCATGAGCCCACATGGCCCTGGCACAAGGCAGGGTGACTCTCAGCTGTGGGGGACGTGACAGGCCAGGGGAATGTCCCAGCAGGGCAGAGGCAGGATGCCGGTTTCCCACCTCAGCACAAGTGCTCACCTGTTTTTTAGGATGAGACCTGTCGAAGCCCAGGAGGAGGCTGGGGTTCCTGCTGTGCAGGAGGAGATCAGCTGCTCTGAAGGGAATGGAGAAGCCCTGGATTGTGTTGCAGAAGTCGGTGGTGATCCAGAGGTACGGGGCGAAGGCGTCCACGAAGATATACTGGGAGTGGAGGAGCGGACAAGGAAGAGGGAAAGCAGGAGGTCAGAGCAGGGATCACACCAGCAGCAACAAAGGTAGGCACCCCAGGGGAGCCTTTGGGAGGGTAAAGTCTGGAGAAGAAGAATTTGGCTGTCCCAGGTGCCACATCCCCTCACCCTCTTGTTGTCAGCCGGGCTGTGGTAGAACTGGGCGATGGCCACCTCGCTGCTGTTCCCCCCGTCGAAGCTGAACCTCTCTGAAATCTTCTTAAAGCTCTTCCCGTAGTCATAAGACACGTAAACCTGCCAAGGAGAAGCCCCAGAGTGAGGAGTGCAAAGTTCTGGGTTCCCTTCTGGCAGATTCAGCAAACTCCAAGGCGGGGGAAGCCTTAGAGATTGCCTGAGCATGCTTTGAACCCATTATTTATTACTTTTTTTTTTTTTTGCCTCTCTTTTGTTTCCCAGCACACAAGGGCGAGTCAGGCTGTAGCTCAGCAGCCACCATCAGCCTGCCTGGCCCAGAAGCAGAGAAGGTGCCCCAGGATGCATTACTTACATCGCTGTTTTTGGGACCCAGCAAAGACAGGCTGTCCCTGGCCAAGGCCACGATCACGTTGCTCTTCTCTCCTGCCCAGTGGACGACCATCTGATTGTGGGAATCGTTGAGGCTGACCTGCAATGCCAAGGAAAAGGGCACCCTGAGGCACAGCCTCGTTCAGAGGGACCCTCAGAAAGCAAACACCCGCTTGGAAAACACACAGACTTTGAGGAAACCCATTCAAAGCAGCATCTCTCCTGAACATGCTGGCAGGATGTGCCTAATAAGGTTAGTTTTCCCTTTATTCTTCCTCAGAGAAATGGGATTTGGGGGATGATGAGAATGACAACTAAAACCAAGGGCTGGGAAGTGTTTTCAAACCCAGGCTGATGAGGCAAAAGTGCCACAGGGAAACGAAGTCTCTTCTCTCTGGTGACCAGTGATGGGACCCAAGGGAATGGTTGGAGCTGTGTCAGGGCAGGGTTAGGTTGGATCTTAGGAAAAGATTCTTCCCCCAGAGGGTAGTTGGGCAC
>NW_020956005.1:293671-306703 GCF_003031625.1 Empidonax traillii | reverse complement strand
GGTTAGTTTTCCCTTTATTCTTCCTCAGAGAAATGGGATTTGGGGGATGATGAGAATGACAACTAAAACCAAGGGCTGGGAAGTGTTTTCAAACCCAGGCTGATGAGGCAAAAGTGCCACAGGGAAACGAAGTCTCTTCTCTCTGGTGACCAGTGATGGGACCCAAGGGAATGGTTGGAGCTGTGTCAGTGCAGGGTTAGGTTGGATCTTAGGAAAAGATTCTTCCCCCAGAGGGTGGTTGGGCACTGAACAGGCTCCCCAGGGCAGTGGGCACAGCACCAAGGCTCTTGCCAGAGCTCTCAGGGACAGGGGGAGATTGTTGGGGTGCCTGTGCAGGGCCAGGAGTTGGGCTCGATCTTCGTGGGTCCCTCCCAACTCAGGCTGCTCTGTGATTCCACCCAGTGTTTCCAGCACACACACAGCCCTGTTATTCCCATGTGTGTTGTTTCTGGCAGGGCTGTGACAGCTCCGGCCCCAAAGGGCTGGTTTCTATGGGGAAGCTCTGACAGCATCACCACAGTGGGAGCTGGAGGTGCAGGGCAAACCCACAGGGACTGTCACCAGCAGGCAGGGACAGCCAAGCCTTGCTGGAAAAGCAGCTCAGCAGTGGCTGCAGGTCGGTGCCCCGGTCCCTGGAGCAGACGACGTGCGTGCCTGAGCCCTCGCACACACCACGGCTCAGCTGATGGCTGGTAACCCCTGAGCTCGGGGCCTTGGGAAGCTGTAAAAATACAGGGATAAGCCCTTCTTAGGCTTGATGCCCTGAGGCTCCCGCTGACCCCGAGATCAGCAAGGAGCACAAGCAAGGGGCTGCTCCAACCTCTGCCAGCGCCCGAGCAAAACGCTTGGGAAAAACAAGCTCTTTATTCCAGAAAAAAGGGGGGCAAGGCAAAGCAGGAGCCCCCAAATCCCTCTTATGCAATAGGCTCACACAAGGTGGG
Organism: Empidonax traillii; assembly: GCF_003031625.1. Taxonomy (NCBI): domain Eukaryota; kingdom Metazoa; phylum Chordata; class Aves; order Passeriformes; family Tyrannidae; genus Empidonax; species Empidonax traillii. The sequence continues at coordinate 305,762 of NW_020956005.1, read as the reverse complement.
GGGGAAAAAAAAAAGAATAATCAAATGAAAAGCCATCAGGCAGCAGCCCCCGGGGTTGATGCTCCTGGGGTGGGTGCCCCCCGCTGCCACCCCGCCTGCCCCCACCACCGGGCAAACCCAGCAGAGATTTAGGTCAGGCAGCAGCACCAGCTACAAAGCAAGGCGGCAGCAGCCCTGCATGCCCGCCAGAAAAAAAAAAAAAAGAAAAAAAAAAAAAAGGGAAAAAAGCAGCGACGCTGTTTGAGGATGCGGGAAACGGGGCGGAGGAGGAGGAGGAACTGCTGCTGCCCACTGAGACAGCCGGCAGACTGCCTCGGGTCTGGAATCCACGGCAGCTCTGTGCTCCCAATCCCTCTCCCCTCCTCTGAAAGCAGCATAACCCCTTTTAAATCTCCTGCATCTCTCTCGGTTAGTTATTTTGGGTGCTGCTTTTTTTGGGGGGGTCCCAGCTGTGTGCGACCTCAGCCCAGACACAGCTGAGAACCCCAAAACTTAGCTCCCCTCAACCAAGAGGGGTTTGTTACAACCCCTGAGTCAATTTTAATAGCACTTTCCTATTTTTTTGACTGCAAGAAATCTGTCTCTAGGAGTTTCAAAAGCAGGAAAACCAAAGGAGACTCCAAACCTGCACCTTGTTTTAACCTCAAACAGTAAACCTCTTCAGCTAGTGAGCTAAAGCAGACAGTGAGACTTCTTGGAGTAGGGAGACTTGGAAAGTGTAGTTAAAAGAGACAGTGAGACCTCCTTCTTGGAGCAGGGAGACTTGGAAAGTGTTAATGAAACCCCAAAAAATCAGGGACACTGCATTTGGATTCAGGGGAGCCAGCTGAGTTTTGTTACTCCTTAGAAGCCACGTGAACTCAGGCAGCCTGATTAGGGCAGAGTCCCCACAGAAAGGCAAACTGGACACAGGCAGGGTTTGGTTTGCTGGTAGGAGGGAGAAAGGGCAGCACTGAGTGCTCAGCAGGAAGTTTTGGAGTAGCTGAGGACTGCTGGGGCATGTCTTTACTAAAGGGTGTAAAGAAGGAGAAGCCAGCACAAGGATGCTGTTTAAGTCCCCCTGGAAGGGCTGGTGCAGCAGTGCCTCAGCTTTAGGAGCCTCACACGTCTGTGCCTGCTGCTTTGCAGCCCTGCTCTGGCTCTTCAGAGCTTTGTGGGGACCCAAATGGCTCAGGGGGGCAACAAATGGGCCCCTGAGTCCTTGCTGATGAGGCAGCAGCACTGCCCCGTGCCCTGGGTGAGAGGCACCTGATATCCTGCTGCTGAGGATGGTTTTTTGTGGAACAGCTTTGCAATAAGGCTGCTGTTAGCCCTGACAGGAGGAACCCTGCCCTGCTTGCTCATTTGGCAGGATCCCACTGTCACAGCCTCCCCCAACAGTGCACCAGCCTTCCCTGGGAACTGGTTTAACCTATGAACAGGCAGTGACTGGCGCCTAATGGAAACAGCGTTTAGCATAAATTCCACTTAATGGGGAAGTGTTTTGGTCTTTGCCAAGTGATTAAGTGTATATGAAATATGCATGAAATTCTAATTTGTCCTCCTAATATGTAAGGTGCCAAATGAAGTCCAGGAGGGGAAAAACTGGAGCCAAGACATAGCAGAGGCTGCTTGTAGCTCTAGTGGAAGTAGTGAACGCTGCTAGCTTTGCTCACGCTTATGTATTTATTTTTTGTTAACAGTATCTGCCAACAAATGAATGCCCTGCAGAAATGGGATGAGGAGAAGACAGCCCCTGGAGCTGCTGCCCCAGAGCAGGTATGAGCTTCAGGCATGCAGCTGGAGCTTGAGTGCTGGCAGATGGAATGCTGTCTGGATGCTGAGATGGAAGCGCTGCCTTGCTGAGCCTAGAGAGGGGATGACTGCTGGTAGGTGTGCAGTGTTGCAGTGCTGAGCTCCTCAAGCATCTGGGGCTGGGGGGAAGCGCCCTGATCCGCATTCTTTGGCATCTGAAATACCTAAATGCCAGCTTCCCTTCCTGTCACGTCCCCCTGTGTTGCTCGTGCCCAGACTGAGAGGCTGGGGCAGGATTTTGGCTGTGGAGGTGGCTCAAACCCTGGCACGTGACAAACTGCAGCGTTACCCAAAGCCCCCGGGGCTCCAGCACCTTGCAGGATGCCCAGGAGATGAGTGACTCTGGCAGGGGCACCTTGCTGGAGCTGCTCCATCACCAGAGCGCTCCAAATGCCAGCCTTGGAGCCCCCAGAGAGCTGCTCTGCGTGGGAAGTGTGACTTCCCCGTGCAGAAATCGCACCCTTGGCTGTGACAAACCACAAGCAGAAATACTGTGTGCTTGCTAACAGTGGTGACAAGTGACAGGACAGCAGTAGGGGCTATTCTTGGTGTGGAGTGGGCTTGGGAGCTCACTGTGTGCGTCTCTGGGTTTGCTTTGCTGAGGATTAATGCTCCAGCCATAGGTCTGGCACCACAGCTCAGGGTTAATCATGTACAGTGACTGCTCAGGGCTTGAGGCTCGATGCTGTAAAATTGGGGGTGTGCAGAATAAAAGATTCCTAGGCATCACTTGTGTGTTTTCCCATCCTGGTTACACAGCTGAAAATGAGATGCCTGTAAAAAAAAAAAATGTTGTTCCTAGGAAATTTCTGAATAGATGGTAGGTTATTACTAATGGTTTGGTGAGTGATGATCTCAGAGGGCAAGGGGCCTCCGTGGCTGTGAGAAGCTGCTGAAACCAAGTTTTGCCATCAGCTCAGATCTTCAGGCTTCAGGGCCGCTTGCAGGGGAGGGATGGGCTAAACATTTTGTCCCCAGCAGCTGGGGGAACGAGGATGGGGCTAAAGAAAGCCACTGGTGGAAGGGGTCAGAAGCAAAGCACAGGGCTTTAAAGGGAAAGGTGCTCTCACCGTGCTCCTCATCATTCCAGCTCACTGGAAGCCTCAGCGGACAAGTAGCAGGCCTTTTTGTCCCTGTTTCTTCTGCCTCCCCTCCTGGCAAGGCTTATGCAATAGCCCAGCCTCAGGGATGAGTGTCATGGGTGGCTCCTGCATTCCCGGCACGCCGCGTGCGCTCCCACTAAAGCTTCATTACTGCACCTTCTGCTCTGCTCCCGAGCATCTGCTTCGAGCCCTGCCATGGTATTTTAAAATACAGCCTGTGCCTGCCGTGGCGCTGCTTGTGGCTCGGACTGAAAATGCCAGGGTCTGAAATCACCGATATGAAACACGGGTGACTCATTTCGGAGAGTGCCAGGCCTGTGTTAATTCTGTTAATGCTGGAATCATCCGCTCGCGGGGCTGTTTTCTCTCCGCTACGCCAACAGAGCTCTCCCTTAGCTGTTGTTTCCAGGAGAAAGGGAAAGGTAAGGGAGGGGGAAGATCAGAGCCCCGGGCAGGAACCCAGAAACAAGCAGAAATAACCTGGCCCCTTAGTAAGCAGGTCCTGGAGATGGGCTCTCCTAAATTGGTAGAGAGGAGGGATGAGATGGGAAGGAGGCTGCCCCAGCAGATTTGGCTAAGTGCTGATGAAATCCACTCCCCCATAACCAAGGCTGCAGGAGAGGTCTAAAGTGTGCCACGAGCCAGTGATTCCAGCTCTGGAAAGCTTAAGTGATGCCTCCTGGGACACCACGATCTGAGAGGAACCTGCTGAAGGGGAAACAATGGATAAAAACACAAATACCTCTCCCAGCCACCACGGTGCCAGGAGCAGGAACTGAGTGGCTTCCAGAGATCTGTGTCTCCTGGCAAGCTCGAGGAAAGAGAAAGTGCTGGGAGCAGAGAGCCTTCCCAGGATGACTGGGACAGACACAGCGATGGGGAGGGGTATCTGATAAATGAAGGAGGAAGGATGAGGCTGGGACGTGCCATCAGCGCCCAGGGCACCTCCAGAAGGTTAAAGTCTAACGTGGGAAGGGCTCTGGCAAACTAGGTCAAAATTAAATACGGTTCAATTGAGATGCAGCGTGACTGATCCAGCGTTCCCAGGGCTGGATGGCATTTACCCTGCGAAGCATTTTCTGCCTCCTCTGGAAGGGGAAAGGCTCTCTGCCAGCCTGCATGTTGTCAGGAGGTTATCTGAGGTCTTCATCAGCACAGAGGGGTGGGCAGTGTCAAGGTCAAGTGGTGGGCTGGTGAAAGGTCACGTCACAGTAAACGGCCTGGAAATGATGAGGACTTGGTGCCACCAGCAGTTGGGTATCTTTCACCCCAGCGTGGTTTATGGCAAAGATTTGCTGTGAGTTGGGTGCTTTTGGGGGTGGCTTTGGATAAACCCTTTCCAGAGAAGGGAAAGGGTTGTCTGCAGGTAAAGGTTAGACCTGTATTAGCGGCGTAAATGCTCCCGGTCACTGTGCTCCCCTCTCTCACCCCTCAGACCCAGCTGGCCCAGGCTGCCCTCCTACCCCAACACTTCTCCTGGAGCCAAGCCTCATCTCCAGGTCTGAGTAGGGATGTGTAGGCAAGGGAACAGAGGCTGTTAGGGGGCAGGAGGGTGGGCTCCAGATGAGTGGCTTGTGCCAGGAAGAGGAGGGCAGGGCGCGGTGCTGCGGTTGCTGGAAGGGATTTAAAGAGCACCCAACAGGCTGCAGGCAGCACTTGTCTTGCCCTGGGGGTGCTTCTCTGCTGTCAGTGGCGTCCTAGAAAAGTCGTGCCTCGTGTCAGTGCCTGCTTTGTAACAGTCTGTCCATTGTAACCCTCCCCAAGAGTCCCGTGGAGGTGAGGGCAGAGCGGGCGAACAAAACCCGCTCTGTCTCCGAGCTGACGGTCTCCAGAGTCGTGTGTTTGGTCTCTTGGTTGCTTCAGAGTCAGAAAAAAAAACAAGGAAAAAAACCACAAAGGCATAGGGGTTTAGGCTGCTGCTCTTGTTACTTGCTGAGGTTCCCGAAAGTTTTGCTGCAGCCTGCCTGGCAAGGATGGGATCGGTGGCGGGTGAGGATCCAGGTGGGGAATCCAAGTAGCATCCTGTGCTTGTATCCGTGGAGTTCAGGGCCAGAGGACTCTGAGCCTGTTCCTGATGGTGCTGAGAAAGCTGTGTTTGGCTCCCAAGGAGCCAAAGGGTTTGGACTTTCTTCCTCTCCTTACTTCCATCCCCTGGTGCCCTGGTGACATCACCCACAGCAGCAACAAGGTGAAGGTGCTTTCCTTCACCTCTGAGCTCAGCCTGGGCTCTAAGATGTCCCACAAGCCTGTTATAGGACTGCAGTCAAGAGCCAGAGAAGGGCAGGGAGTCTCAGGCATGAGCCAGTGCCCAGCATATGGCCAAGTGACCTGCCAAACCCACGGGAGCAGGATGTGTCCCAGATAAGGGACTGCACAAGGATGCTCGGTCCAAGCACTGCCCCTTAGGATGATGTCCCTGAGAGAGGACTGCTTTGGCTGCATGATTTTCTGCTGGGATTAGAGTGCCAGAGACTTGGGGGAGGGGGGGATTGTTAGGTGCTTGTGACAAGGCACGAGACCCCCGAGCACTGAGCTGCACAGCATTCCGGCTTACTGGGCATTAGTAATTTGTGTGGTCAGATCCGTAGCACAGGCTGGGACACATGGGCTCCTTCTTGTCCCTTTTGTTAAAGCAGACCCTGATTTAAAGCCCTGTGGCACTTGGGAGAACTGTTGTTTAGTGACAAACAACTCTTCCTGGTGACATACCTGGGGTTTTATTTATGTGTCCTGCCCCGAAGCAGCAGAAGGAACACGTTCTGTTTGCTATGCTACCAGCAAAAAGCAGCTCCATTCTCCAGGCAAATCCCCTCTGAAAGCTTAAGGCAATGAGAAAAGCCCAAACAGTGGCAAACTGTTGAACTCCCACTGCTTCCTATTAGTCCTGTCCTGGATGGTGACAGGGTTACTGCACCCTCTTGGATCTGCAGCTCCGTGACTACCTGGCAGGTGGGTTGGATGAAAGCCACGGGGAGACAGAAGGGAAAGTGCTACAAATGTCTTTCTGTAGATGAGAGACAAGTGTCATGGTATTTTTTTTTCTAAAATGGGGTAGCTGTGTTGTGCTAAAAACAGCCAAACGTTGAGGAGGTAGAGGAGGCGAAGCAGATTTTCAAGGGGAGGAGGAACAGCTTTTCCCTAAACAAGGGAACAGAAGGGCTTTAGGAGCAGCACCAGCCCTGTGTGTGCCCCTCCAGCAGCTCCAGGGCCAGCCCTGCCTCGTGACTGGCTCCTTCTTATCCTCCTAGTAGCAAAAAGGGGAAATTATAGGGCACCCAGAGGGAAAGCACTAACCAAGGAGGCAAATGCAGATGTCACTGAAGGTTCAAAGCCTCTCCTTGAGTGTGCTTTGTCCCTCCATGGGCTGGTTCCTCCCCCAGCAGCATTTTAGGCACATGAGGGGACACAGTGAGCAAGGAGGGTCAAGTAGGGCAGTGTAATGTTGTCGAGCATGTGGATACCCAAAAAATAAAGTAGACTCTTCAAGGCTGAAGCTTTCCATAGCAGGCACCCAAAAGTCCAAGTGTAAGTCCTCATCACCCCTAAAGTGGTTTCCTGGAAAAGAGGGGGTGAGGGGGAGCCTTTATGGTCCTGGCAGCAAAACTTGCCAGTGAATCGAGCCTGAATACTTTCAGAAATAGCAGTTTCTAGGTTTTCCTGCGACGAGCAACTCCTCTCCCCCTCTTTTCCAAGGATCGGTGGAGGATGGTTCAGACACGCAGCGGAGCCCTTCTCGGGGAGAAGGACGCGGTGCCTCACAAATTGCCATGTCCTCTCCCGGAGTCACCCTCCCTCTGCCCGGCTCTCCGAGCGCAGGGATGCTCATTCATCACGAGCATCACCCCCACCAGAGAGCTGCCGCTGCCCACCTCCCGCCCGCTCCCAGCCGCAGGGAATCGCTCCCGGCGGGGATGACCGGCCCCGCATCCCTTCGCGCGTGCCCTTGGCTGCTCCCACCGGGAGAGCATCTCGTCAGGGGAGCGCCGAGTGGAGACGCGAATGTGATGGTGCCCCCGGTGCGGGATGGCTCTGTGGGGGGAGGGGGGGGGGGGGAGAGCAGCCCCTAAAAAACCCGAATGGAGCGGCGAACGAGCTGCCGGCGAGCGCCGCACCGACCCTTCCCCACGCGGGACCCGCTCCGCCCCCCTCTCCCTGCATCCCCCCCCCGATCGCTCACCCGAGGGAAGGATGGGGCGGGGAGGGGGGTGACGGGACGCGGTGCTCTCTGCGTGTCCCCCCCCCGTGCTCACCTGTCCGTACACCTGGATGGGCTCGGGCGGGCGCGGCGCGGCGCGGCGGCCCCGCGGGGGCTCGGCGGGGGATGCGGCGGGGGGATGCGGGGAGCGGAGCAGCAGCAGCGGGGAGCGGGCGGCCGGCGCCGCCGGCAGCAGCAGCAGGAGCGGCAGGAGAGGCAGGAGGCGCAGGGGGAGCGGGGCGGCCCGGCCAGCCCCGGCTCTGCTCCGTGTCGCCATGTTCGTGCCGCCGGGGCCGGGCGGAGCGGAGCCGGAGCCGGAGCCGAGCGGGAGCCGCGCCGCCGCCCGGAGAGAATGTGCATGGGCAGCGCTGCCGCCGAGACCCCCCCGCGGCGATGCTCGGGCCCCCTCCCCTCTCCCTTTCCCTCTTCCTCTCCTTCTCCCTTTCCCTCTTCCTCCCCGGCTTCTCTCCGGAGGATGCTCGGGTTCCTCCCCCCCTCCCCTCCCCGACGGAGCGAAATAAGTTCAAGTTGATTTGTGTCAAACGGAGTGAAAAAAAAAGCGGAATGAAGCGGCCGCAGGAGTCAAGCGAATGAGATTGAAACTGTGACGGAGTAAATGAGATCGTGCTGGAGTCGGTGAAAGTGGTTGTGAGTGGCAGGACAAAGAGGAAGGGCTTCGGAGTGATGAAGAGTAGGTTTAGATTGGGTATTAGGGGGAAATCCTTGGTTGTGAGGGTGGGCAGGCCCTGGCACAGGCTGCCCAGAGAAGCTGTGGCTGCCCCATCCCTGGAAGTGTCCAAGGCCAGGTTGGAGCAACCTGGGCTAGTGAAAGGTGTCCCTGCCCATGGCAGGGGGTGGAACAAGATGATCTTTAAGGTCCCTTCCAATCCAAACTATTCTGGGATTCTGTGAAATAAACAACATAAACCCATTGTAGCTGCTTCTCTCTGGGGGATGAGAGAGGTGTTCCAAAAAAAAAAGCTATGCTGTACTTTTCCCGTGCCACCCAGCCCAGGATGGGGGCCTAAAGCACCCCAGGATCAGTGGGAAGCAGCCCAGTGGCCCGTGCAAGTGTCCAGGCTGAGGTTTGATAGAATCACGGTGGTGTGAAACATGGAACTGTGGCAATGTGGGCTCAGGTCCTTGCTGCTGAGAGGGTGGGCTGGGTGGATAAAGAGCTGTGTCTTGCTTCTGGATGGGAAGATGAAGGTGAGGATGGACGTCAAGAGGAGAGAGGAAAAGGCACAAATTCCACAGGTTATGTTTCTGGTAGCCCTTAGGCATCTTCATCTCAGCTTCTGTCGCCTTCTCACCTGGGCAGAGCTGGGAAGGTGAGTTGTTGCCTCACCCAGGCTGCTGGTGGCAGAAGTCAGTGGGAAGCCAGAGACCCCCAGGGTCCCCTCCAGGCAGTCCTGTCACCTCTCCCACCTCTGGCACGTGGCAGGTGGGTTTGAGCTGTGCCAGTGGAGAGGCTCCTCCTGCCCAGGGCTGTGTGCTTCCCATAAAACATTTGGCACAGGTAACGTGCCCGTGCACCCTCAGAACTCCCTGGCACGGTGAGCATAACGTGTGGTTGGTTGTGCAGGACCAAAGCCAGTGGCCACAGCTTTGATTTATTGGGGCAGCTTGTCTCCCTAAACCAGAGGTGGTTTTTTTTGGGCATAGTCTTGCTGCTGAGAAAAGGCCTTACCTGTGTTCCGGCCTCTTGTGTCTCAGGGGTGCTGAGAACAGACTGATGGGTTCCTCTGCCTCATCTGCTGTGCACCATTCCAGAATTTCTATTGCTATCACGAAATCACCAGAGAAAATGGATGTGACCCAGCAGGGAAGGAATGGGAGCCTGTAAATCCCATGGACAGCCCCGAGATGGTTCTGCTCCCCCTTATTTCACTTGCTTTAATAGCAGGAATGTTGTCCAGAGCTCTCCCCGAGGTGCTTTCACCTAGAAACCCAGTTAGTGTATTTTAATTATCGAGTCAATACAATTATAAGCCCTCCTAATAAAGCTTTTAGAGGTCTTGACTCGGTGTAATGTCCCTCTGGAGGACTGGAGGTCACTGTGGGTAAGGGCAGAGTCAATGAGGGAGTTTTACTGCCTGGGAATCCCTGTAGCCAGGTTCTCTACGGAGCAGACACGGCGAGAACGACCCAAAAAGAACACAAAAATAAGGAATAGGGGAAGAACAGAATGAGAAATAATAGGAAATGAGGAACTGGCTTTGCAGCAGTTTCTAAATGGAGGAAATGGGTGCATGAAGGGGGGGGTTGCTTTCCTCTCCCAGCCTCTGCTTGGTGCTCTGAACAAGAAGGGTCCCCTTTTTCCCCCATGGGATCCCTCCAGCCAGGTCAGTGTGGTGGGCATGAGGAGAGAGCTGCAGCCAGGAGCTCCCTGGTGAAGCTGGTAAATGCTTGCAGATGAATGGCTCTTTCTTTGTGGAGGGAAACACAGGTTTCCTTTGCCAAAGGTATTTTTTGTTTCTTGAAAAGAGAGCCCGTCTCCTGCCGCAGAGGGGAGAGGGAACAGAGCAGAGTTTATTTTAAAGTCCATCTGGATTTCATCAGCAGTAAAAGCTGTGAACTCCAAGAGCAAGGCAAGGAGCCCCTGGCCCCCTGGTTTTCTTTCACCTCTTCCCTGAGACCTTTCCCTGTCTCAGCTTTGGAGATCCTGGAGGGTTTAGGGGGCTGAGGGGCTGGAACTGCCATTCCTCCCAGAGAGAGAGAGAGGACTGAGCTGTTTAAAGGACCTGTTGTGTGCTGCTGGAGCCAGGCAGTAAAACAGGGATGCTGCAGACATTATCCCACTGATGGCACTGGCCTCAGAGCCTTCATCAGGAGTGGGTGGTGGGGTGAAGGTGTTTCCTGCAGGGCTCAGGGCTGTCACCAGAGGCACCTGGTTGTTGTGCTCGCATACCACGTGTCACCTTTTGTGCCCAGAGGGCGTCACTGAAAATGCTGTGCAGTGTGCAGTGTGAGGCACCACGAGCCTGCACTGCCTGGTGTGAGGGACAGCATCGCGTGGGAGATGAAAGGAGGGAAGCAAACACTCCCTGTGGGGTGGGATGGTGAATGCTGCGGACAGGGAGAGCAAGCTGGGGCTCAGGGGAAATCCACTCAGCCAGGTGAAGCACGTGGGGATGGGGGCGCATGGAACAGGAGCAGGGACACCCCACGAGTGTGCTCTGGCAGAGCTGCTCCTGCCCCACGGAGGAGGAGGAGGAGGAGGAGGAGGAGGAGGAGGAGGAGGAGGAAGGCCATCCACGCAGGTGCAGCTCCTGCGATGGCGTGTCGAGAGCAACACCTCCACCTTGTGGCAACAGCAGCACCAGGGTCCCCCCAGGCTGAACAGCATCTCCCCCTGCCACAGCGCCCCGGAGCCACCGAGGAGGGTGTGTTGTGTCCCACGGGCCTCGGCATGGCACGTGTGGGACCGGGAGGACACGATCTCCCCTGTTCTCAGGCGTTGTGGTGTTGGGCACCGCGAGTTTGATGCTATTTTGTTCATAGGAATTTACTTTCCTGCAAGGATCCCTGTGCCAGGGGTCACCACTCGCCCCCGGGGGCTGCAGGATGGAGTACCCAGGCACTGGGCTTAGCAAAGGTGGGAAGAGGGGTTGATGAGAAGTCCAGGACTCTTCCCAAGGGTTGGCCAAGGTCAGCACTGTTGTCACTGTGTTCGATCTGGGCCTGGCCTTGACCCCTGGGCAGTGCTGTGGGCTCCAGGTTAATCAGCAAACAGAGGCCAGGGGTGCTGTGCACGTGGGGAGGTGAGAGCAGAGCCTGGCCCCGGTGTGGGACCGTGCTGGCAGGACATGGGACAGGTGTCCCCGTGGTGGGGTGGTGTGACCTGGAGCCACACTCTGCCCAGGGGGTGGCTGAGACGGGGTGGGGGGAGCACCACCAGGTCCAGCACCTGGTACAGCTGGCACAGCTCTGGTGAAACTGGGGACCCAGAGGGTGGGGAAGCACAGGAGTCACTGTGCAGGGACATGGTACCATGTAAGGAGGTTTAGGGGAGCGGAGGTGGCTCTGGCCACTCCGACTGTGCCGCAGCTCCCACCGGCGTGGCAGGAGGATGGGAAGCAAAGTGTCCCCCGTGTGCTTTTTGCCCAGCCAGTGCCAGGACCTCACCCCCTTGGAGCCATACAGGGCCTCTGTGGCTCTCATCCACACCCTGAGGGTAGAGGGGTTGAGTCCCTCTGCAGGAGGAGCAGATGGGGAGGCTGCTCAGTGCTCCTGTCCCCAACCCTGCCCAGATAAAGAGGGGAGGGGGTGCTGCACATACCTGCTGCCAGCACTGCCCAGGGTGAGCCTGCCACGGGTGTTGCAGGGGAGAAAGTGGCTTCCACAGGAAGGGACCAAACAGCAGCCAAGTTGGCAAGTGAGATTTATTGAACATGGGGCGAACCCAAAGGCAGGGTGACCAGATTTCAGCAGGACACACCCAGGGCCTTCAGGAGGGCAAGCCACGAACCCTCGAGTGAGGAGAAGCCCCTGCCCCTCACATCCAGGCGTGTGTTCCTCCTCCCTCAGTGTTCTCAGGGAGCTCGAGGGACCTGCAGGACTCAGAGTAGATTTATGTCCTACAGGTGGGCTGTTTCTGGGCTGTGTCCCATCCACACCCCACGGGACGTCCCCAGGCCAGAGGAAGGAGGACAGCGCGTCGAGTCCCTCCAAGGAGTCCCACCGAGCCCTGGCTCATCGAGGAGACATCAGGAGGACCCACAACACCCCCAAAAGGTGGGCATTGGTGGCTTTTTTTTTTTTTTGCAAAATACAGCCTGTCCCGATGGACTCCACGATGGCAACAGCAGACAAACGGGGACCCTGCCACGAGCCGTGTTACTGTTCTATTTGTGCCACGTTATTGTCCTATTTGTGCCATGTTATTGTTGTTGTAAAGCAGCAGCACAGCACTAAAGCAGCGCAGGGGACCTTAAGAGAGATCCAAAGGTAGCTGGGAAGGGAATCAACAGGGAGAACAGGGCAGATCTGTGGTGCA
>NW_020956005.1:290170-293498 GCF_003031625.1 Empidonax traillii | reverse complement strand
GACCCTGCCACGAGCCGTGTTACTGTTCTATTTGTGCCACGTTATTGTCCTATTTGTGCCATGTTATTGTTGTTGTAAAGCAGCAGCACAGCACTAAAGCAGCGCAGGGGACCTTAAGAGAGATCCAAAGGTAGCTGGGAAGGGAATCAACAGGGAGAACAGGGCAGATCTGTGGTGCAGAGCGAGGCCAGACGCCGCCGTTTTGGGGTCAGGGTCGGGCTCAGCACGAATCGCCCCACGCTGGTCACACCATCAAGGACAGGGGCTCTCTGTCCGTGGAAAAACAGCCACAAGTGGCCAGGGAGGAACAGGACAAGATCCAGCCAGGGAATATCATCCTGGAGAAGGGGGCAGGCCAGGGGGAGCCTACTCAGTCTTGGAGGCCGAGAGGCCGTCGGGCGCCCCCGTTTCTTTCTCCCGGAGCTTGCGCAGGTAGTCGTGGGGGCCTTTGCCCTCAAAGGACGTGGGGCTCTTGTAGGAGCCGCCAATCTTGTCCCAGAGGGTGAAATACTGCCCGTAGTTGTAGTCGAAGTACAGGTGGTGGTCGGTGTGGTGGGCGGAGCCGTTGATGACGTGCCGCAGGAAGCGGGGCACGCGGTAGTCGCCGTCGTGGATGGAGATGGTCCAGACGTTGACGAAGATGTAGAGGCCCAGGTAGGTGACTTTGTGCAGGGGGAAGAGGAAGGGGTACACGTGGTAGGGCAGGCTCTGCATGAAGCCGTCGACGGGGTGGAAGGCGTGGCTGGCGAAGGGCGTCGCGATCTTCCACAGGTGGTGGGGCTTGTGGAAGCGCTGCGGGGACAGGATGTGCCATCAGGGAGATGTGATCCCCTAAAATCCCAGATTCGCAGCCCAACGGGCCGCTCTTCGGGCCACCACCACCCAAACAGTGAGAGAGGGACACGTTCCTACCTCAGCTCCTGTCATGCTGTGGACTGAGCTGAGGTGACCGGGTCAAACTCCACCATTCCCACCCCTGGGAGGAGCAGCTTGGGCACGGCCCCAGAGCGAGGCAACAACCCTTGTCCAGGGCCTGCCATCCCATCCCATCCCACCCCACTGCCATCCCATCTCATACCTTATAGAACAGCTTGTGGTGGAGTCCCCGGTGTATCCAGTAGATGCCCATGTCGGTGAAGAAGAGGAAGGACAGCATGCTGAGGAAGACGCCAGACCAGCCTGGGGGAGGAGGGGTGTTAGAGAGGGCACGAGTGGGCATTGAGAGGGGCAGGAGGAAGGGCAGGGAGGTGCCCAGGAGGATTTCTTGGGCACGCTGCCCAGCCAGGCAGTGGGTAGAGGGTCCTGCCCTGGCAGGGGGCTGGGAGGGGGGGGATGTCTCACCATAGGGGGAGTCCTCGATGTTGTCGTAGAGCTTGCTGTAGCCCCGCACCTCGGCGAAGAACAGGGCGACCGTGGGCACGCTGATCCAGGGCAGCGAGCGCAGCGCGTAGCTGATCTCCCGGCGCACCTGGTTCTGCGGGGGGAGAGAGGGTTGAGAGAGGTGGCTGTGACACACAGTGGGGACAACCCACGCCACGACACTGGCAGTTTGGAAGAGTATGGGGCGAGGGACAATGACAGGGGGGTGACAACACGGAGGGTGGCACCCACCTCTAGGAACTGGGGGTGCTTCTTGAGCTCGTGGTCGAAGATGAAGTAGTAGCTGAGGGTGCCGAAGAGCAGGTAGAGGGCCAGGGCGCCCAGGTTGGTGATGACGAAGAGGCTGAGGAGCTGGCGGCAGGGCTCGCCCTCGGGCCACCCCGCGGGGTACACGTAGGGCGTCAGCAGGTGGTGGTCGGCGGCTTCCAGGACCAGATCCATGGTGGCTCCTGCGGGGAACAGAGAGGGCTGGAGTGACAGGAGGGCTCAGCCCTCTCTTCCCGGCCTCTGCCCAGCTCTGGGCCGCGGGGGGCTGGTCCAAAGGGCACGGATGGTGGGGTGGCAGCCAGGGTGCAGTGGTGGAGGTTTTTTTTTTGGGGGGGTGTAGGTCAGCCGCCTGTCCAGATCACTGGGAGACAAGCCCAGCTTGTGGGGTATAAAGCACAGAAAGTGGGGGGCTCCCCTGCGTTTGCCCGCTGTTGCTGTGGGAAGGGGCGCGCATGACAGCATCCCATTCCGGGGACAGCGGGACGCGGGTGGCAGCAGGATGGGGGGTTTTTTTGGGGGGAGAACCAGACCTCGAGCAGCACAGGGGGGTCCGTTCCGTGCGCCGTGGGGCGATCCCCCTGGGCGCGGACAGGCGGGCAGGGTGGGTGGCGAAGTGGAGGGGGGGGTCAGTTTTGGGATCCGCAGGTGGCGGAAGGGGAGGGGAGCGGTGGAAACGAAACGTCCCGCGGGTGTCGCTGCCGGGGAGCGGGGCCGGTGCCCCCTGCCCTGTCCCCGGTCCCCCGGTCCCCCCTCCCCACGTCCCCCATCCTGTTACCTGCCCGAGGGTCCCGGAGCGGCGCTTGGGGGGGAGGAAGGAAAGGGGGGCGTGGTCGGGGTGGGCGTGGCCGCGCCCGGTAGCGCCACGTGACGTCAGCGGGGCGGGGCCGCTCGCGCCACCGCGGGGCGGTGATGTCACCGCGAAAGGGGCGGGGTTTAAGGTGGGGTGGGTCCTAAAATTTGGGGCGGGACCCAGGGGTTTGCTGGGCGGGGTTTGGGGGCGGGGTGGGGGTTTGGGAGCTCCCCGGGGGTGCCGGAGGGAGATTTTGGGGGCTCCGGTGTCCCCTCCGCCAGGACATCCCTGGGGCGGTTTGGGATGGGTGGGACCTCAAGGGTCATACAGTGCCACCCCCTGCCACGGGGGTGAAGCTGTGGCTGCCCCTGGATCCCTGGAAGTGCCCGAGGCCAGGTTGGATGGAGCTTGGAGCAACCTGGGCTGGTGGAAAGTGTCCCATGGCAGGGGGTGGAATGAGATGAGCTTTAATGCCCTTTTCAACCCCAAATCATTTTTGGGTTCTATTTACTTTCCTCTGCACCCAGAAAACCTGAATTTTTCCTCCCTGACATCCCAGGTCACATTTTTCCACCTCCAGGGCATGGGACAGAGACTCCAACGGCGAAGCACAGCAAGGGCTTGGCTCAAATCGTTCCTGCTCATCCCTCTACCTGGATTCCTGCAGCCATGGGAACCTCCTGCTTCAAGAGGGCAGCACAGCACTGGGAACACTTCAACCTGGAGAGCTCTAGGGTATGTAAGTCTCTTATCAAGTCTTCTTGTGGGCCTCCATCTCAACCACTCCGGAAGGGAGGGGTGAAGTGATCCACCAAAACGTATTTATGACATCACCTCAGTCACTAAAATCAGGGGAATTAGATCTTTAGCTGAATTTTCTTTTTTTTTTTT
>NW_020956005.1:287952-289360 GCF_003031625.1 Empidonax traillii | reverse complement strand
CAAGGGAGAAAACAATTACCAGTGGGGTTTTTAGCAAGGCAGCCGAATAAAAGTTATATCTTGACCTACAATTCACTTACACCCCTAAATCTGTAGTTATTTCTTTTTGAATGTACCAGCAGTGCTTGCAAATGGAATTTGTAACAGTAAAATCACCTGCAGTCAAGTCCCTGTAGCCACTTTTTTTTTATTTTCAGGTGCAGCAGAACCATTTCACTTGGCTCTAAACCTTGTGCAGTTTTAAATTCCCTGTGGGGCTTGAAAATGCCTGTCAAATAAAGAAATAAACCAAAGGCCAGGATGGGTTGGGTGGTCCAGGGACACCGTGGGGTATTTTAGGATGTTATTCTGTCCCAAAAAAATATTTATCTCTCCAACAGGTCCCGGTCCTTCCTATCTTGGAGGCCCCAGAGGTGGATATTCCGTGTGTTGGATGCACATTTTGGAGCCATCTGGGACAGATGCAAGATCTTGATGAGGAAAAATCCATAGTTGTCCCCTGAGAGTCAGGCCCTTCATTCTTCATGGAATCATCTTTATTTAACCACTGAAATAAAATAATTTCATTTTCAGGTGAGGGAAATTCCGGTATAAGTCAAAAAATCAGGTTCAGCAGTGAAAAAATGTTTCACATGGTTATCATTTCTCAATAAAAATTATTTTGGACCAGTCTTGTTTGCTCTTCTTACTAAAAAAGAGAGGGAATTTTTAATTGTTCTTGACACTGGGTTGGTTTCCACCAAAATAAATGTATTTTTCATGGGATGATGCTGCTGATGTTCAGCAGTGTAAGGTCAGAGTCAACTGGAGTAAGACATAAATCCTATGACAGTTGGGACTGGCTGGGTGGAAGCACCAAGAGCAGAAGAACCCTCATCTCCTCGAATCAAAAATAATAGAAATAATAATAATAATTTTAAAAAATCCATAAAAATGGTAACATCAGAGAAAAACTGGAGGGGAGACCATGGGATTGATGTGGGGTGAACTTGTAGAACTTCACCCAGTAGACAGACTTGGTGGGTGAGGTAAGGGGATCCTCAGAGACAGAACGTGGCCCCAGGTGATCCCAATGATGCCACACTGAACTCAGGACACCCCAGTGACTCCAAAATGACCTATACTAACCCCAAAGTTCTCTCCAGAGATCGAATTTGACCTCACAAAAACCCCAATGGCCTAGAGTAACCCCAAAATGAACTCGAGTGACCCCAAAATGAACTCAGTGACCCCAAAACGAACTCAGTGACCCCAAAATGAACTCGAGTGACCCCAAAATGCCCGATTTTTGACCTAAAGTAACCCCCAAATTTTCTGCACAGAGTAAGTTTGACCTACAGTAACCCCAATGACCCAGAGTAACCCCAAAATGAACTCAGTGACCCCAAAATGAACTCGAGTGACCCCA
>NW_020956005.1:266826-287157 GCF_003031625.1 Empidonax traillii | reverse complement strand
CGAGTTCATTTTGGGGTCACTGAGTTCATTTTGGGGTCACTCGAGTTCATTTTGGGGTCACTGAGTTCATTTTGGGGTTACTCTGGGTCATTGGGGTTACTGTAGGTCAAACTTACTCTGTGCAGAAAATTTGGGGGTTACTTTAGGTCAAAAATCGGGCATTTTGGGGTCACTCGAGTTCATTTTGGGATCACTGAGTTCATTTTGGGGTTACTCTGGGTCATTGGGGTTACTGTAGGTCAAACCTACTCTGTGCAGAAAATTTGGGGGTTACTTTAGGTCAAAAATCGGGCATTTTGGGATCACTCGAGTTCATTTTGGGGTCACTGAGTTCATTTGGGGGTTACTTGAGTTCATTTTGGGGTTACTCTGGGTCATTTAGTTTACTACAGGTCATTTGGGAGTTACTTGAGGTCAACCAATTAGCATTTGGGGGTCAGAGGTGCTCCCCCTGCTCCAGTTTTATCTGGGAATGACAAAAATAGTGTTCCTTTGGGGCAGAACAACCAAAGCTCTGCTGCTCTGTCTCCTCTGGCCTGTAGAGCTGAACCCCAACCTCCCTCTGCCCCTGCAGACTTTCCCCCCCCTGCAGCTGCACATTTTGGGGATCTGTTTGAAACAAACACACCCACAGGGTTTGAAAGTTTAAACCAGGCTTTACTGGAGTGACAATCATTGACAGCGCCCATTGACAGCCAGGCTCGGGCTTTATTCATCACCATTACACAGGTAAAGAATTAATCTTTATTAAACTTGGCCTGAATTAGCCACGAGTCTCAAACAGGGAGTGCTGGCCCATGGGGGGCAGCGATTGTGTGGTGTGGAAATGAGAGGGGAGTGAAAGAAGCCAGGGGGGAAGTAGGATATCTTCCTTTTTTCCATGTTTTTTCTCAGTATTTAGTGGTGTTTTCTTCTTCTTCCTCTTCCTCAGAAAGGGCAGGACACAGCTCATCCATCTCCTCCTCACTGAGTTGTTTCATTTTTGCAATCAGGACCTGCTTCTTGCTTTGTTTTGTTTTCTTTTTTTTCCCTCTCAGGATGTTCTTGTTGTTACTTTGGCCTCACCGAGTATCTTCTCTACCTACTTACATGGGGGGGTGTTCTCTTTTTAATTCCCAGGTGCAGTTGTCTCCTGTTATTCTGTATATTTTCTGGGTATATTTTATATATTTTTATATATATTTATATTTTATATTTTATATTTATATTTTATATATATTTATATTTTATATTCTGTATATTTTCTGTGTATATTTTACCAAAGCTCTTTATTCTGTGTCCATTCTGATCCAGCTCTCCATCATCCTTACTCTTCAAAACCACTGCCAAGTGCCTGTCTGGAACATCCAGCTTGTGAGAACTCTCTGCTTTTTTGGAAGCAGGACTGATAAGTCCTTCAGTGTATAAATCTGCATTAACTCTTGGGATGTACTTTCCTTGTCTAAGCCCAGCTAACAGCAGATTCCAGCTGCCAACTTAGCAGTTGTGGCATCAAAATGGGTTTTTCCAATGGGAAAAAAGTTAGGCCTGCCCTTCACTGACTGTTCCCTGCTACGATTATAAACAGTAATTAGTGATTATTAAATGTTTCGTCTTGTTTAAGTCAGCCTGAATTCATGTTCACTCTCTTTAAAGAGAATTTTAATAGGAACAATTTGTCAGGATAAGCTCTTAGTCTTTGAGATAAATATATATAAATATTATATATAAAAATATATCATCTATATACATATACTTTAAAACATACGCTTCAAAAGATACATATACTTTGAAATATACACTTTAAAATACATATAAATATATATTTTTATATATATATATATACACACACACACATTTGTTTTAATACTTCCTACAAAGAATGTCTGACCCATTAATGTTCCATACATGAGAAAGGTTGAAATGTGACCTTGGTCCAGATAATTTCAGCTCCTTCCACTGTTTAAATTATCTTCTCCACGCTGTTGATTCGACCTTATTTTTATGTCTCCTGAAGGATTAAGGAACAACAAAAGGCTGCAAAAGAAAACATGCATAGTTGGAATATTTATTTTAGCAGAGTTTGGGGTTTTTTTTATTTATTTTATTTTTCAAACACAGTTGTAGCATTTGAAATTCTAGGATTCCAGTTTACAACATCCCAATGGAGCCACCATAGTTGAATCTACCCCAGGCCATCTAACAGTTGCTAATTATGCTGCTGTGTATGATTAGGTTGATTTTGAAATATTAAATTACAACCTGAAGAGCTTAAGATCAAAGAGAGATTAATCCATGGACCAGTTTTACAGTCTGGAGTTCAAGTAACAAAACGAGCTTTGCCTCAGGGTGAAGGCAAAATGCTACAGACCAGTGACTGAAAGGCTGCCAGGGGGTTAGATGGGATATTTGGGAGAAATCCTTCCCTGGGAGGGTGGGGAGACCCTGGCACAGGTTACCCAGAGAAGCTGTGGCTGCCCCTGGATCCCTGGAAGTGTCCAAGGCCAGGCTGGATGGGGCTTGGAGCAACCTGGGCTGGTGGAAGGTGTCCCTGCCCGTGGCAGGGGGTGGCACTGGATGGGTTTTAAGGTTCCTTCCAACCCAAACCATTCTGTGATTCTATTAAGTCACACCAAGGGTTGAGTCAGACCTTGGCCAACACTGCAATCCCTGCAGACAGGCACTCTGCTCATCACCACTGCTTGGACACCTGTGAAAACCTATAAAAACCCACAGAAAGTCATTAACATCATCATAACCCATTTGCACCCCCACCCACCACACCGCCCTGCCACTAAATAAGCGACTTGGTTACCTACCTACTTACCAACCACCCCCACCAGGAACCAGCCAGCACCATCTCCAGTGCCTGGGAGATCCTCTCCACCATCAGCTCCATGGGTTGTCCCACCCCAGACAGGCCACCTGCAGTGGGCAACCTCTGGAAAAACACACAGGCCCTTGGGCAACAGAGTCAGCTACCTCAGGGACAGCCACATCCACGCTCCTCATCGTCCTCTGGCCACAGAGTTCATTTATTGGTGCCAAGGTAAAGGGTAGGGGGGGGAAGAGAGGCAAGCAAAGTGAAGAGAGAGCCAGGAGACCTGGAGAGCAAAAAGGGAGATACAGCAGGGATGGAGAGAGGGCAGAGAGCCAGCAGATGCAGCAGGGTGAGCACTGAGAGGGAGAGGAGAGAGGGGTGGCAGAGAGGCACAGAGAGAGCAGAGAGTGAGCAGAGAATGAGCACCAAGAGAGGGGGACACAGAGAGAGAGCAGGGCAGAGAGCAGAGACCAAGCAGAGAGTGAAGAGGCACAGAGAGAGCGAGGGAGCACAGAGAGAGGGGGGAAGGAGGCACCAGAGAGGCAGTGAGAGAGAGAAAAGAAGGAGAAGGAGGAGAACTGAGAGCTAAAANGGGGTCACTCGAGTTCATTTTGGGGTCACTCGAGTTCATTTTGGGGTCACTGAGTTCATTTTGGGGTTACTCTGGGTCATTGGGGTTACTGTAGGTCAAACTTACTCTGTGCAGAAAATTTGGGGGTTACTTTAGGTCAAAAATCGGGCATTTTGGGGTCACTCGAGTTCATTTTGGGGTCACTGAGTTCATTTTGGGGTTACTCTGGGTCATTGGGGTTACTGCAGGTCAAACTTACTCTGTGCAGAAAATTTTGGGGTTACTTTAGGTCAAAAATCGGGCATTTTGGGGTCACTCAAGTTCATTTTGGGGTCACTCGAGTTCATTTTGGGGTCACTGAGTTCGTTTTGGGGTTACTCTGGGTCATTTAGTTTACTACAGGTCATTTTGGAGTTACTTGAGGTCAACCAATTAGCATTTGGGGGTCAGAGGTGCTCCCCCTGCTCCAGTTTTATCTGGGAATGATAAAAATGGTGTTTCTTTGGGGCAGAACAACCAAAGCTCTGCTGCTCTGTCTCCTCTGGCCTGTAGAGCTGAACCCCAACCTCCCTCTGCCCCTGCAGACTTTCCCCCCCTGCAGCTGCACATTTTGGGGATCTGTTTGAAACAAACACACCCACAGGGTTTGAAAGTTTAAACCAGGCTTTACTGGAGTGACAATCATTGACAGTGCCCATTGACAGCCAGGCTCGGGCTTTATTCATCACCATTACACAGGTAAAGAATTAATCTTTATTAAACTTGGCCTGAATTAGCCACGAGTCTCAAACAGGGAGTGCTGGCCCATGGGGGGCAGTGATTGTGTGGTGTGGAAATGAGGGGGGAGTGAAAGAAGCCGGGGGGAAGTAGGATATCTTCCTTTTTTCCATGTTTTTTCTCAGTATTTAGTGGTGTTTTCTTCTTCTTCCTCTTCCTCAGAAAGGGCAGGGCACAGCTCATCCATCTCCTCCTCACTGAGTTGTTTCATTTTTGCAATCAGGACCTGCTTCTTGCTTTGTTTTGTTTTCTTTTTTTTCCCTCTCAGGATGTTCTTGTTGTTACTTTGGCCTCACTGACTATCTTCTCTACCTACTTACATGGGGGGGTGTTCTCTTTTTAATTCCCAGGTGCAGTTGTCTCCTGTTATTCTGTATATTTTCTGGGTATATTTTATATATTTTTATATATATTTATATTTTACATTTTATATTTATATTTTATATATATTTATATTTTATATTCTGTATATTTTCTGTGTATATTTTACCAAAGCTCTTTATTCTGTGTCCATTCTGATCCAGCTCTCCATCATCCTTACTCTTCAAAACCACTGCCAAGTGCCTGTCTGGAACATCCAGCTTGTGAGAACTCTCTGCTTTTTTGGAAGCAGGACTGATAAGTCCTTCACTGTATAAATCTGCATTAACTCTTGGGATGTACTTTCCTTGTCTAAGCCCAGCTAACAGCAGATTCCAGCTGCCAACTTAGCAGTTGTGGCATCAAAATGGGTTTTTCCAATGGGAAAAAAGTTAGGCCTGCCCTTCACTGACTGTTCCCTGCTACGATTATAAACAGTAATTAGTGATTATTAAATGTTTTGTCTTGTTTAAGTCAGCCTGAATTCATGTTCACTCTCTTTAAAGAGAATTTTAATAGAAACAATTTGTCAGGATAAGCTCTCAGTCTTTGAGATAAATATATATAAATATTATATATAAAAATATACCATATATATACATATACTTTAAAACATACACTTCAAAAGATACATATACTTTGAAATATACACTTTAAAATACATATAAATATATATTTTTATATATATATACACACACACACACATTTGTTTTAATACTTCCTACAAAGAATGTGTGACCCATTAATGTTCCATACATGAGAAAGGTTGAAATGTGACCTTGGTCCAGATAATTTCAGATCCTTCCACTGTTTAAATTATCTTCACCACGCTGTTGATTCGACCTTATTTTTATGTCTCCTGAAGGATTAAGGAACAACAAAAGGCTGCAAAAGAAAATATGCATAGTTGGAATATTTATTTTAGCAGAGTTTGGGGTTTTTTTTTATTTATTTTATTTTTCAAACACAGTTGTAGCATTTGAAATTCTAGGATTCCAGTTTACAACATCCCAATGGAGCCACCATAGTTGAATCTACCCCAGGCCATCTAACAGTTGCTAATTATGCTGCTGTGTATGATTAGGTTGATTTTGAAATATTAAATTACAACATGAAGAGCTTAAGATCAAAGAGAGATTAATCCATGGACCAGTTTTACAGTCTGGAGTTCAAGTAACAAAACCAGCTTTGCCTCAGGGTGAAGGCAAAATGGTACAGACCAGTGACTGAAAGGCTGCCAGAGGGTTAGATGGGATATTTGGGAGAAATCCTTCCCTGGGAGGGTGGGGACGTCCTGGCACAGGTTGCCCAGAGAAGCTGTGGCTGCCCCTGGACCCCTGGAAGTGTCCAAGGCCAAGTTGGATGGGGCTTGGAGCAACCTGGGCTGGTGGAAGTTGTCCCTGCCCATGGCAGGGGGTGGCACTGGATGGGTTTTAAGGTTCCTTCCAACCCAAACCATTCTATGATTCTATTAAGTCACACCAAGGGTTGAGTCAGACCTTGGCCAACACTGCAATCCCTGCAGACAGGCACTCTGCTCATCACCACTGCTTGGACACCTGTGAAAACCTATAAAAACCCACAGAAAGTCATTAACACCATCATAACCCACTTGCACCCCCACCCACCACACCGCCCTGCTACTAAATAAGCGACTTGGTTACCTACCTACTTACCAACCACCCCCACCAGGAGCCAGCCAGCACCATCTCCAGTGCCTGGGAGATCCTCTCCACCATCAGCTCCATGGGTTGTCCCACCCCAGACAGGCCACCTGCAGTGGGCAACCTCTGGAAAAACACACAGGCCCTTGGGCAACAGAGTCAGCTACCTCAGGGACAGCCACATCCACGCTCCTCATCGTCCTCTGGCCACAGAGTTCATTTATCGGTGCCAAGGTAAAAGGCAGGGGGGGAAGAGAGGCAAGCAAAGTGAAGAGAGAGCCAGGAGACCTGGAGAGCAAAAAGGGAGATAGAGCAGGGATGGAGAGAGGGCAGAGAGCCAGCAGATGCAGCAGGGTGAGCACTGAGAGGGAGAGGAGAGAGGGGTGGCAGAGAGGCACAGAGAGGCATAGAGAGAGCAGAGAGTGAGCAGAGAATGAGCACCAAGAGAGGGGGACACAGAGAGAGAGCAGGGCAGGGAGCAGAGACCAAGCAGAGAGTGAAGAGGCACAGAGAGAGCGAGGGAGCGCAGAGAGAGGGGGAAAGGAGGCACCAGAGAGGCAGTGAGAGAGAGAAAAGAAGGAGGAGAACTGAGAGCTAAAACACAGAGGGCATGAGGTGCAGAGGGCAAAGAGAGTCCCACAACACCCTGCTCTCCCACAACACCCACCTCTCCCCTTGAGGCAAGGGGAACCAGCTGCCCCCCTCCTGCCCCACAACCCCAGTCTGCTCTGCACCTCCAGCCCACGGCAAACCTGCCAGACCCACGCTCCAGCCGCAACCCAGACCCTCAGCTCTGCTGTGCCCCCTTTTGCAGCCTCTTCTTGGTACCCAAAAACCCACCTCCCCACCCTCCCAGGGACTCTTTCCAAGCCCAGAGCCCTTCCAGCCAGGGCTGCCTCTCCCAGCCCTCGCCAGCACCACACGGCACCACGGCGCTTACGAAGGATTACAGCACTTTTTATTCCCACGCAGCCATTTCACAAAAACAAGACGAGACACCAACACAGACAGCCCCCCACACACCCACCAGCACCTCAAGGCTGCTCCACCAGGCACCCCAAATGCTGCTGCCCTGTTGCAAGCAGACCCCAACCCTCAAACAACTCTGCCGTGGCCCATCACAAAAAACACAGCAGGGAACTCCAGCCCCCTTTTACCCTGGCTCTTGTTCCTGCCCACCAGAAAGCACCTCTTTCCAAATATTGACACTGACTTGTCAGCACTGCAGCACAAAACCAAAACTTCCAGAGCCCTGGGGGTGAGTTTGGCTCTCCAGCACACACACCTCAGCACCGGAGAGCCAGAGGGTGACACGGTCCCAAGGTGTCACAGCATCCAGTGGTGGCAATGCACTGCTCTGGCCCACAGCCTGTGCCCCAACACCTACCTCTGGCTGTGTCCATGAGCTCCCAAAACCCTGATGGCAGCTCCCAAGGACTGTGGAAACCACAGCTGCCCCACAAAGGGACACACGCTCCGGCCTGTCCCACACTACAGACAGCAGTGCGGGCCACCTACAGTGCAGCTGTAAGGGAAAGCCTGGGGAAAAGCTGCAAAAACCCCTCCTTGAGTCCACATCAATGATAGAAACCTGCAAAAATAAAACCACCCCCAAACCACAGTCCCACGGGCAAACATCCAGCTCTGTCTTGCCGTTGCTGCCGCTGCGCCTGCCGCGTGCCACCTTCACGTCCGAGCTCTCTCTCCAGGTCACATCCCTCCTCTCTCCTCACAGCAGAGGGTTGGAGGCAGCGTGGCCACGGTGGGGGGGCTGTCTCCTACCCTACAAAGACTGAGGCTGACGCGAGAACAGTTTTTGGCGGGGTGGCAGAGCCGCCCCTACGAGGTCAGGTCCCGCAGAGCCGCCCGCAGCCACAGCCACAGCTGGGCCACCACCAGAGGGGTCACTTGGGCACGCTGCTCCCCTGAAGAGCTGGAGGCTGCCAACACAACAGGACTCACGTGAGCTGGGGCCCTGGCACGTGTGCAGTGTGTACCTCCCTCCCCAACACCCCGAGTGCCCCCCAATCGTGTCGGTCCTGCACCCTCCCAGTGCTTGATCTCATTGCTGAGCCCCCTCCCACAAGCCCCCAGACTCTACCCATGGCATCTACTCTACCCTGCACCACGCTGTACACTGCCATCATCCTTTCCAGCTCCTCAGAATCTGCCAGCATTGGGCCCTGCAGCCCTCAGGTGCCAGGAAGAGCACACATCTGGCTCCCTGCCCTTCACATCCCTGTGGCTGTGTCTGCGACACACCACACCTTCCAGCCACCTTCCCCCCACGCTGCTCACCCCCACAGCCCCTCAGCTCGGGGGTGGAAGCCCCCTGCTCTGCCTGCCCCAAGCCTGGTACTTGCCCCTGCAGCTCTTGCCGTCCCCTTGCAGTGTCCCTGTCACGCAGCTGCACAGAGGTCCGTCCGCCCGGCTCGTGCAGATCTGCTCGCAGCCCCCGTTGTCCTCGCACCAGTCCGATCCTGGGCACACACAGCAAAGGGGGACACCTGAGCAGCGCTCCCAGACCCCAGCCCTTGGCTGCCCTTGGCAGAAAACCCCCCTCCAGCCTTCCCTGGGGTCACACACTTACGCTTCCTCCTGATGGGCCCCACTGAGAGGATCTGCTCCTTGGACTCCTCGGCGAATGCGCTGGCCATCCTCGTGTGCTGGGGGCAGTTCTATTTGGGGATAAAGGCCACTTCTGTCACCTTCACCCCTGTCTGGGCCCTCTCTGTGCCCCTCAGTCCAGCCCAGCTCCCAAAGGATTGGGTTCCCAAAGGATTCCAGGTTGCAGAGCCTCTCCCCACACAGCCCTCCTGCTCTCACCCCCCGAGCTACATCCCCGATCGCCTCTCCGACGCCACATCGACTGGGCTTGCTGCACTCCAACACAGCCCTTCAAACCAAGCAACCTGGGCCCCCCTGCACTTGCCCCACTTACTATTTTGCAGGAGTATTTCTCCGAATCACAGAGTGAGACGGCGCAGTGTAGGTGAACCTCGTCATAGTCCCCGATGAACTTGAACACGGTGACGTGGAAGCGACACGTCAAGGACACCCCGTTCTCCTCAATGCCGATGGTGTTGTCCTTCATGTTTTGGCACCTGTGCAAAGCACTGACGCTCACCACGACCCTCCCGTGACCCTCCCTCAAGGGACACCACTCTCCCCTGTCCCTGTAAGGCCCCCTCACCCTGAGTCCCACAGTGGTGTGCTTGTCTGGAAGAGATGTCATGCCCTGCCTCTTTAACCTCCCTCTGGCACTTCCAATTTCATTGTACTCCCACTTCCCAAAATGCCTGTGCCATGGTCTTTATCCCCCTGTCTCCTGCAGACATCCCATTGCTCATCACAACATGAGGAAGGTCACTCCTCTGCACATCTGGGTCTCTTGTCACACGCAGGACTTCTGGCCACCTCCACTCTAGGCAAATTAATCCTGTCCTAACAGCACTGGCTGCCCTGTTCCCTGCCCTTCCCAGACCTTGATCACTGGCCAAAAACCCAAAACTGATGCCACCACCCCTTCAAGCACCCTCCCCAACAGACACCATGGACACCAAGAGGTGGCACGTGGTTGACCCCGGGCTGCTCACCCTCCCTCGATGATGAAGTAGCGCAGCTTGTCGTTGCTGTCCCGTGAGGGGGTTGCGTAGCACTTGTTCAGCATCAGGATCAAGTGGTTGGAGTCGGCCCCCACCACAAAGACCCCCACGTAGAGCACGTCCCGGGTGGTGAGCACCACCTCGCCCTGCCGGTAAGGGTGCTTGTAGGATGAGTTCTTGTACAGGGCCATCTTGGTGGTGAAGCTCCCTTCCTGCGTCGGCACCGTCAGGTTAATCACACTAATGACACAAAAAATACCGGCTTAGATGGAGGAGAGGCTGTGAGCCCCTACACTGGTGCCTCGCTTTGGAGATCTTGCTGCCTCCCCCTCCAGCTGTGCAGTTGGCCCTGGCTCCTACCTGAGCATCGGCCGCACGACTGAATCCAGGGAGATCTTGATGTCCAGCTCATAGGCACAGGAGAACTCCACGTTGATGGTCCGGTCCCGGGTGATGATGTTGCCTGTGTTGTTTGCACTCTCGATCCACACTGTGTTCTTGTACACTATGTGTGTGCTGTTGGACTGCAGAGGGGACATAGGGCATTGCTTGAGGCCAGCCATCTCCTCCCCTGCTCCTACAGACACCCTGGCCTCTAAACAAGTTGTGTGACACTAAGGATCCTGCTGCCACTCCACTGCCCCTGGCCAGAAAGGGTATGCAATGGTGAGGTGAGGAACCACAACCCTTACTCCACAAGACCTAGCTCTGTTCTCCTCCTATTCCTGGGTGGACCCTCAACCCACGAAAGCAGCTCCTAAGCATCGCTCTCATCAGTGTGTGACCCTGCCCCAACCCTGGTGTCAAGATGGGCTGCTGTGGAGGTCTGGCCCCCACTCCCAGTTCTCCACGCCCCATGTCCCAGCCCACCTGCACCAGGTTGCCACAGTTGCCCTTGGTGTTGTTGATCTGGAAGGAGATGAAGTCCTCCCCTTCGATGCCGGGGCAGTGGCGGTCGTTGACCCGCACCCCCTCACGCTCGAAGCCCAGCTGGAACAGTTTGCACTTGGAAATGGACACCTCCATCTGGGCGGCTTTGCAGGTCACCTCCGCATCAATGATGTCGTGGGTGGCTGGAGGAGAAGATGAGACATGTTCAGATCACCACCAGCACTCCTCCCCACCACCAGAAATAGAAATGGGCGGGGACTGTCTCCTGTGGTGTGCCCTGCCTGTCCTACGTCCCTGCTCGAAGCGCTCCCAAGCAAGAGATGCTCATAACAAGCACCCCAAAAAAATCCCTTCCCTGGGTTCCCTGTTCCTCCTCCTGTTCTGACCTGCAAAAAGTCACAAAACCCCACCTTGGCAGAGCCCCAGCCCTCAGCACCTCCCTTCCCACAGCTCCAGCAGTGCAATAGCCCAGCACACCGCTCAGCACCGACCCCACAGCCAGGCCCAGGGCACTCACTGTTCCCGTAGGGCGGGGGCTCGATGCAGCCGCACAGCTCCCCGCCGTTGTCCAGCTCGCACGTGCGGTTGGGGCAGTCGGCGCCCACGCAGGGATCTTCCACCACTCCTGCTAAATAGCACAAGGCAGAGCACAAACACGACCTTCACCCTCGGAGCGCAGGGCAGGCGCCTCTCCAACCCCCTCTCCCCTCCACCCAGCCGGCCCCTGGCTGTCTTACAGCAATTCTCCTTCTCAATCCACTCGGTGCCCAGGATGCCGAAGGTGCGGCACGCCTCCCCGTAGGCGGCCAGCGAGCCGCACAGCTGCACCTTCTTGTGGTTGTAGCAGCCGTCCAGGAAGCAGGACTCGTAGAAGGGCAGCGGGTCCAGGAGGCCGTAGCAGGGCTGGAAGAAGCCCTTCATGTCCGTCAGCTTCAGGCAGTAGCTGTCGCTCTGCAGCTCCTGGATCTGGACGTTGTCGCAGGAAGCGGCGTACTGCGAGTACTGCAGCTCGTTGCAGCTGTGGGCACCGGACACGTGGCAAGGGGGGCTCGTGTGGCCAGCCCCGCTCCCGCTCCCACCCCACGGGAAGGGCTGTCCCACCACTCACCTCTTCTGCATGCCGTTGGTCTTCCAGCTCTGGGCCAGCACCACGCTGCTGACCGCCGGCTTGCCCCGCAGCGTGGCGTAGTCGTCTGTGATGTCGCCGTTGAAGTTGCCGCAGAGGCCGCACACCTTGTTCTGCAGCCGCTCCCCGATGGTGATCTTGATGACGTTGAAGCCGTTGTAGCGGATCTGGATGTCCGGGCTGGAGTCGATGACCAGGAAGCCCTCCTGGCTGAAGATCTTGGTGGAGAGCCCCGTGACGAAGGGGATGCTCACCTGGCTGCCGTTCACCTGCAGCACAGGAGGACACAGAGTTGATCTCTCCTTCCTGCTTGTGGATGTGAGTGTGAGCCACTCAAAAATGGTTCCACTAATGCTTCCCACCACCCCAGACGTGAAAGCAACAACAGTTGTCTAGGGCCCTTCTGGAGACTACCAGGAGTGCCCGAGTGCCTTCCCACTCCATTTGGGAGCCAGTACCCCACTCCCCAGTGGAGACCTCACCTTGACAGTATTCCTGTCACTGATGAGGATCTGCTCCTCGTTGATGTAGAAGTACACGGGGGAGATGATGGTGAGATTGGGCGAGGACCACTTGTCGAAGTTGATGATGAGCTGGAAGGAGAAGTCGGGCAGCTTGTGGCAGATGGTGGAGAGGACGAAGGCGCAGTTGGCGGGGAAGCGGAGGAAGGCGCCGTCGAAGGTGCGGAACACGCCCCCTCCGGCCGCCAGGCAGAAGGAGCTGCGGGTGCTGAAGCAGCCGCGGACGCCGTTGCGCAGGGCACACTCCTCGTCAGACTTGCAGTGCCGAGGGTCGCACTGGATCAGGTTGCGCCGGAAGCAGCGGCACCGGCGGGTGCAGTCCCCGTTCCAGAAGAGCTGCTTGGGCTGAAAGAGAAGCGCAGGATCACAGGATCAACCAGGATGGAAGAGACCTCTGGCATCAGCGAGTCCAACCCGTGACCCAACACCACCTTGTCCACTACACCATGGCATTGGCTGGGGATCCCTGCCCTGCCCTCCGTGGGACAAGGTTTACACCCCCCTGCCACACAACAAGCAAGAGCAGGCAATGAGAACAGAGAAAAAGGTGCCAAGAACAGCTTGCACCTTCCTTGCAACATCTCTGCTACCCACACACACGAAACAACTGCATGTTTGCACTGCCATCACAGCCTTCCTCACCTCTTGTACCCACACAGTGCTAAACACCTCCCTGGCCTCTTTCTTGCACTCTGCTGGCCACCCAACCTGTCTGTTAGTACCCCAGCACCCCAACCAGAGTTCTTGACATAGTAGCCCAGTGTGTCACCTGTTGTCTATCTGCTGAGCCCTGTAACGTGTTTTTCACTAAGGCAATCAAAAGGTTTGATTTAATTACTTAATTTAAATATTTAATTCAGTAATGTAAGGTTTTGATATTTAATACTGGCTCCTTATGGGTGTGGGGCTTTGCAAAGACACCTTGCACAGAACAGATGCACTGACACAAAATACAACCTGCTTTAACATGAGCAATGCTACCAGCACAGCACTCTGCTGCATCAAACTCCTGAGTGACATCCAGTAGCTACAAATAAATAAATTTAATGTGAAACAAAGAGTGGAATACCTAGAACAGTTGGCTATATAGTCCTGGACTTTGGCACTCACCAAAGACAGTCTTCTCAGTCACCACCACCCTTTCCTCCATCCTGCCTCCACCAGTTCCCTCCTGTGCTTGACACCTGGGTCACCCTCACCCAACAGCTGTGTGATGATTTTTGCAGATAGAAATCACCAGCTGTGTATGTGATGGCTGTTGCTATGCAGCACACCTTGGAAGACACCCCCTCTACTCTCTCCCCCTGGTACCAGCCCAGCTTGACTGTCACCCCCACTCAGGCACGATATTACCCAGAAATATCAGCCAGAGGGTGAAAGCACGCCCTGAGAGAAGGATTTGAGCTGCTCACCTCGTAGTACTTGCCATCAGAGTAGCAGCCACAGTTGTGGGGCAGGATGCAGCTCTTGCCATTGAGGACGTAGCCGGGGTCACACTGACACCCCTCCACGCAGTAGTGGCTGCAGTCGCTCTTGAGCCGGATGGCGGCACAGCGGGGCTGGCACAGGGACACACAGCTCTCGTAGTGGCTGTTGGGGGGACAGCTGACAGCTGACAGAGGACAAAACACACACATATTAGCTCCCTGGACCGAACCGACCTGGCTCCCCAAAGGGAACAACTCGGACCTGCCACGCAGGGCGCCAGTCAGCAGCCTCGCCGCCCTGTGCAAATGGTGCCTCTGCGCCACCAGTCAGAAGGGAAAATGACACAGATGTAATTTTCAGTCTTGTTAGCAAAGACAATTACTTCCCATCTGATTTGCCAGAGAGATTGGTTGCCAGGGAGGCGTGCAGTCCCCGTCCTCAGGAGCCTAATTGAGGAGCGCATCGCAACCTTATTGACAAGGGGCTGCGGTTTCACTGGAGCAAACACGTACTCCTGGCTTCAAAGCCAGCTCATGTAATTCCTGCTTAACAGTGGGGGGATGGTTGATACATCCTGAGCTTGAGGCTTCCCCTTTTCCACCCCTGCTCCTGCTGTACCACACACGGTTTGTGAAGAATAGAGTGTCCCAGACTCGATCCCACACCCAACACGGGAGGGACCGGCTGCATGGCTGTGGGTTTCCCCAGAAGAAGAAGGACCTGGAGGCAGGGTGGCACTTACAGCACGAGGTGAAGTTCCTCCAGCCCGTAATGGCGATGCCCTGCGTTTGACACGTGCTGGCATAGTTCTGCAGCCAGCTGCAGGCTGTCTGCATGGCTCCCCCGTCCACACAGGTGTCAAACAGGCAGTTCTTGTAGAAGAATCCGGGGTTGATCTTGCTGTGGCACTTGGCAAAGACCCCGCTCTGGCTGGGGATGAGGCTGCAGAGCTGCTGGGGCTTCCAGAAGCCTTCCACCTTGCCGCAGGCCGGGCAGCGGTCGCCGCAGCCCACGCGGCAGAATGTGTCCCTCTTGGCCCAGCTCTGGACGAAGTCAGCGATGCTGGTGGCCATGGTGCCACCCGAGGCCACCAGGTCGTCCTCGGGGTTGCCGTTGTAGCGGCCGCAGAGGCCGTAGGTGAGGTTCTGGAAGCCGCGCGGGATGGTGACGGACAGGAAGGTCTTCCAGTCGTACACCACCTTCAGCCCGAAGTCGGTCTCGACCACGATGTGAAAGCCGAAGGCAAAGATGTTCACCTTGCCCTGGCCCAGCTTCAGGGGCAGGTAGAGACGCTCGTCATTGATCTGCAGGGAAGGAAACAAGGTGCACTGAGAGTGGGAGTGACAATCAGAGCTGCTGCAGAAGGATACAAAGGGTGGTGGCTTGGCATTTCCAGAGAAAGGTCCCCATCAGCCTCGCCTCTGCACCCTAAACAGGGCAGCCAAAACAGAAACCCCCTCCAAAAGCTGCCTGGCAGCACCCAAGCATCCACATTTCCCAACCCCTGGAAAACCCTGCAGACCACAAGGCCCAGTGCCTAAGAAATCACTCTGTGGTTTGGGAGCCACACAGGCAGACACAACCACGCCTCTCCTGACCCTGCACTCACCAGCACGGTGTATTTGTAGGCACGGTGGATGACGATGTGGTAGTTGAAGACCTCCACTTCCACTTGCTTCACCCACAGGGCCAGAGAGGTGTCCCGGTCCTCGTTCTTGGCCGTGACAGTGAACGCTGGGAACGTGTCCGAGCGCTCCACCCTGGGCCTGGAGATCGTGGTGCATAGGATCAACTCACAGCTGCTCTGGAAGTCGAAGGAGTAGCCGTCAAAAGTCAGGTAGTGGCCGTAGCCGGAGATGATGCAGGAGGCGTCGGTGCGGGCGTGGCAGTAGTAGAGGCCGTTCTCCTCCAGGCAGTACTCGTCGTCCTTGCAGGAGACGTTCTCGCAGTACACGCTGTTGTCGGAGCCGTTGCAGTAGCAGAGGAAGTGGCAGGAGATGTCCATCCAGAAGGTCTGGTTGGTGGCCAGCTGCCGCCCCTCGAAGCTGCAGCCGCACTCCCTGCGGGGGATGCAGCGGGTGCCGCGCAGGGCGAAGCCCTCGTCGCACTGGCAGCCCTCGGTGCAGGGGTCCGTGCACACGGGGCCCGAGGCCAGGCTCTCGCAGGTCTCCACGCAGCTCATGCACTCCTCAAAGTGGCTGTTCTCCGGGCAGGCCAGAGCTGCAGGGTTGGGCAAACAGAGAGCGTGGGTCCCACGGGGTGAGGAACAGGCAAAAAGTGGGAATGGGGTGAGCGGTGACTGATTTGTGGGGGAAAAAAGCCAGAGGGGAAACAATCCCAGCACCTTGCTTGTCACTGTCTCTTCCAATTTCTTTTGCAACCCCTTCTCCTCTCAGCCAACACTGCCCTCACATCAGAGCCCTGTCCTGCCATGGGCCAAATGACATCTCATCCTGCTATTTTCACAGAATATCCTGAGCTGAAAAGGACCCACAAGGATCATCGAGTCCAACTCCTGACTCTGCACAGGACCATCCCCAAGAGTCACACACCTTGTGCCTGAGAGGATCATCCAAATGCTTCTAGAGCTCTGTCTGCCTTGGGGCTGTGCCCACTGCCCTGGGAAGCCTGTTCAGTGCCCAACCACCCTCTGGGGGAAGAACCTTTTTCTGATACCCAACCTAAAAGGACAGGGCTCCCAAACAGGCACCTCCCTGAAACTTCTGAGGCAGAGGCAGGCACTGCCTTCCCACCATGTACTTCCACACCAGGGATTTTTCACATTTGCTTCTTCTGAATTATGAATGTTCTCCCACCAATGGCAAGTTTATAGAGCCAGCTAAAAACCAGTGTTATGCAAATTATCCTCTGGTGGAGGCACACAGCACCGCCAGACACCAACTGCGGCTCTGGAATGCTCCTGCACTGCCTCATAAAACTTCTGCTGCCTCCTGAAATGCCACCCTGAAATCGCTTCTCTGCGAAATGTGTCCCTGCTGGCTCCGGCACGCTCAGAAACCACTGCTGTGATTTCAGCGTCCCGTAAGAAACCTGCTCCACCTCTGCGCACCCACAAATTCCCAACAAAAAAGACTCTGCCTGAGTGTGGTGGGTTCTGAACCCCCTCCTCCCCACCCTGGCTACTTAAAGGCTTTGGTGGACTCACGGCAGAAGCTGTAGCTCCTCCACTGGCCGATGTCCACGTCGGCGTTCTTGCAGGCGGTGGCGTAGCGTGCCACCGAGTCACACAGCTCCGACACGTTCCCCCCGCTCTGGCAGAGGCGGAAGAGGCACGTCCTGTAGTAGGCCGAGACGTTGACCACGCTGTGGCACTCCAGGAAGGAGCTGTTGCTGGGGTCGTTGATGATGCCGCAGTTGGAGCGGCTCCGGTAGGACTTGAGCAGCTCCGAGTCGTTGTTGCAGGCCATGAGGAGGTCCCCGCACTCCCCGTTGCAGATCTCGTCAAAGGTGGTCCAGCTCTCCAGGAAGAGCTCCAGGTTGTCCGTGAATTTGCCCTTGGGCAGGTTGAACTCATCGCTGGCGTTGCCGTTGAAGAGGCCGCAGAGGCCCCCAGTGCAGTTGAAGTAGGAGGTGGAGAGGCGGATCTCCAGGAGCCCTGAGCCGTAGTAGCTGATGGCCAGGAGCCCCTCTGACTCCAACACGGTGCCATTGTCACCACGGTAGATTTCCAGGCGTCCAGAGGGGTGGAAATAGGGCAGTTTCACGTCATAGCCATTCAACTACAAGGAACAAGCAGGTTGAGACGCTTCAGGGAGGGTGATGTGGTTTTTCCCACCGCCGTGGCTACATTAAACACCTCTTGATCCCGGCCCACCCTCCAAGGCCCAGAGCCTCCTCTGAGTGAGGACACACAGCTGTTTCCTTGCCTTTTGTCCCCAGACAGAGCGTGTTTTTCCAGGGGAAAAAAAACAAGTTGCAGAAGACAGCTGGCTCAGCAAACAGGGATAACTGACTCAGCAAACAGGGATAACTGACTCAGCAAACAGGGATAACTGACTCAGCAAACAGGAATTGTGGTGCTGCAGCAACAACCTCAGAGCCCTCACACCCTGATGGTTCAGGTGGGCATCCTCCATCTGCCACCACGCTGTCTGGTCCACAGCCACAGACCCACGAGCCCTCCTCCAAGGGGACAGGGATCCCACCACAAACCACCACGTCCCCTCCCTGTTCCTGGGCGGCACCTTTACCTTAATGTCCGACAGGCGGGTGCCTCCGATCTTCACCTCCTGGCCGGCTGCCTGGATCCGCACCATGCGCGGCCCGCTGGGAGCAGGTCCGGCCTTCTTCTGGCTGATGTCCACCTCGATGAAGTCCGGCCTCTCGGGGCAGGTTTTGAGCAATGTGTAGGACTGTTCCAGCGGGTAGGGGAAGGTGATGCCATCAAACGTCTGCAGCACCTGGCTCTGCCCCACCAAGCACACGGTGTCCCGCGGGGGGAAGCACCCGCGGTAGCCATTCTCAATGGTGCAGATCTCTCCCTCGGGGCAGGTGGTGTTGAAGCACCTGGCCTCCCCTCCATCCTCGCACTGGCACTGCACCGTGCAGTCCGTGGATGCCCAGAAGGACTCCCCGACGGGGTAGTAGCGCCCGTCCACGTCGCAGCCGCACTGCGGGGCGGGGATGCAGCGGTCCCGGCTGAGCACGTGGCCCTCGTCGCACTCGCAGCCCTCGGTGCAGGGGGAGGCACAGGCCAGCGGGGCTGTGAGGTCTGAGCACGTGGCAGGGCAGCTGCTGGCACACACCGAGTAGTGGCTGAGCTCCGGGCACTGCACGGCCGTCGCTGTGGGGCGGAGGGGACACAAACAGGGGGACCATGTTATGGCACAGCTCAGGGCCAATTACCCTGTTCCTGCTGACACACAGCAGAGACATCACACAGAGACCCCTGAGCTCCATTTTGATGGTAGGATTGGCCCCTCCATTTCCTTTCTGTGCTTCCCTGGCCATTCCTCTCATGCAAGAGGGGCTCCTCCAAAACCACTCCAGAGCCACCAAACTGCCTGCAGCTGTTTGAGGAGGATGGGCTGAGAAGTGTGCCATCAGTCTGTCCCTGTCCCAGTCCATCCTCCATCTCTCACCATGGCAGCTGACTGTCTGCAGGGCAACACGGAGCTCCCACCTCATACCTGACTTCTACCACCCTTTTGCAGGAGCAAGAGTCTGATGCCATGGAGAGGGACTGATCCGTTCTCCCATGAATCCCTCCACCAACTCCCTCCCTTGGATTTCTTTCCCCTCATCTGTGCACACACAGGCAAACCCCCAAAATCACTCCTCTCCTCCAGAGGGGAAGGCTCCCAGCACAAACACACAGGACACTCACCACACCCCGTCTGTGTCCGCCACTCTCCCACCGAGATGCCCAGGGACTGGCACACCGTGGCGTATGCCTGGATGGCCTGGCACAGCCCAGTGCCGTTATCCCTGGGCACAGGGGCGCTGCAGAGGTCATAGACACAGCTGTGGATGAAGGCAGTGGGGTCCACCACCGAGCTGCACTCCCAGAGGGGGCCCCCAGTCTTGTTGATGAAGCCACAGTACTCGGGGGTGAAGTACAGGGACTCGGTGGCGGCGTCGCAGAGGCTGCAGTTTTCTAGGCAGCCCGTGGAGCATTTCCTCTCGGGATGTGGCACTTGCCAGCTCTCCCCCAGTTCCGGCACAGACGTGGCCAACCTCCCATCTGAGCGGAGGATGTCGTCCTCGGGGTCTTTGTTGTAATTCCCACACAGACCGCATGTGGCATTGATGTAGGAGCCCGGCACAGAGATGGAGGCATAGTGTTCTCCATCGTAAGTCACCAGCAGGCCAAAGTCAGTCTCCAGGGCTGTGGACAGGCCACTTTGGTAGACTTTGACTGCACCCAGTTCCAGAGAGACAGGTAGGGACACCACCAGGTCATCCACCTGCGGGGACAACACCAGGAGGTTGAGCCAGTGCAGGAAATAGCAGAGCCCTCATACTGGGACACAGTCACATTATGGTGTCTCAGGGTTAGGGACATGCACAGAAGGACAGCCTCTTGAAAGCCACAGGGCTTTTCCACCACGCCTGTCACCCGTGCCCACTCCCCAGGGACACACGAAGCCCAGAAGTGCCATCCCACGCTCTCCAAGCTGTTGTCACAGCCTCACTGCCACCTCAGAGAAGCCAGCCTGGCAAGTTCTCCCCTTCCAGCAGGGCTCTCACCTTTGCCTTCCCAAAGCCGCCCTTGGGGAGAACAATCTTGTGCGAGTAGACCTCCACAAAAATATCCCTCAGCCAGGAGACGGAGGAGCCGCCTCGGTTCTCATTCTTGGCCTCCACGTTGAAGTAGGGCAGGTGGGAGCCTGGCCAGCACTGCCTGGCGAGGAGGTAGGAGCAGGAACCCTGGAAGTGAAAGAGGAAGCCGTCGAAGGTGTGGTAATGAGGGTCTCCGAACACCACGCAGGTGCTGCTCTCCACCGGCACGCACTGGAAGAACCTGGCCTTGGTCTCACACGCCTCAAAGGGGCCGCAAGCCACCTCCTGGCAGAGGATCTCATTGCCGAAGTCCAGGCAGCGGCACTTGGTGCTGCAGTTGGCGTT
>NW_020956005.1:229392-266471 GCF_003031625.1 Empidonax traillii | reverse complement strand
CCGTCGAAGGTGTGGTAATGAGGGTCTCCGAACACCACGCAGGTGCTGCTCTCCACCGGCACGCACTGGAAGAACCTGGCCTTGGTCTCACACGCCTCAAAGGGGCCGCAAGCCACCTCCTGGCAGAGGATCTCATTGCCGAAGTCCAGGCAGCGGCACTTGGTGCTGCAGTTGGCGTTGTCCCAAAAGATCTCCCCTTGGCGGAGAAACTGCCCTAGAAAGACAGAAAGGGGAAAAAAACCCACGCTACATCCCTTCTCCAGACAGAGGAGCCGAGTGCACCGTGCCGCTCCTCTGCAGGGCTCTGCTGGCCCCGTGGTGGTTGAGACCACCACCAAAGTGTCTTGCTGCTTTCTTTGTGCAAGCTCCCAGCAGGTGCCATTCAGCAAAGTGCTGCAATCCCCAGCTTTGCTTTCGGTGTGTGGTCCATCCTCTTCAAGTCCATGGAGTGCTGCGAGTGCTGTGCCACGAATCCAGGGCCAGTGCTGCAATGCACAGGCTGGAAAACTTGAAGGCTATTCCACACAGTTTGGACACCCACAGCTCTCACTCTGGCTCAGTACTGCACGGCACGAGAGCCATTTGTGCTCTCTTCCCAAAGGGAAAGTCCACTGGTAAAGCTGATGCCTTTTGGAGGCTGCTCCCAGCACTGTCGCTGCACCTGTGCTGTCCTTCAGCGTTTTGTCACCTCTGTCACTCCCCTGTTCACACAACTTTGCTGGTCAAAAAGTGACTCTGCCAACCAGCAGCCCTGGAGCAATTTACTCCCACTCAGGAAGAGCTCGTAGTAGTTGTGAAAGCAAAAGAGCTGCTGATAAGTAACTTCCACACCACACCCCAGCCACAACGGGAGCGCTGAGTGATCCCCCAGGCTGAGCAGACGTGGCACTATAAAGGGAGGCAGGTTTGTGTCTGGTGAGAGACATGAGGTGCTGAGAGAAGACGGGAGAACAAGGGTGGTAAGAACCCGGGAGAGTTTCTCTCTGCTCCATCTGGCCATCTTTCACACTGCCTGAATTTACCCCTCCTAAACTTTTGTGCTCTTCCCTGCCTCCTACCAAAAAAAAAAAAAAAAAAAAAAAAAAAAAAAAAAAGCTATTTTCCTCTTCCCTGCAACAAATGTCTCCCGTTAGCAAGACCCACACGCCAGCCATCCTGGTGTGGGGGATTTTGGGAAAGGAGTGTCATAATGCTCTGACAGCTCGTGCTGCGTCTCCTCTCATCGAGGGCAATCAGACATTCAGCGTGAAATTTAAATCCAGTGGTGGGATTTACTCCAGGTCTTTCCTGTTGCCACCTGGAATTTGGGTGCAGCAACTGCAGTGACTGCACCTACTCTCGTGATTCTGTCCCCACAGCTGCAGCTTCTGGGGACGCCTTGGCAACAACACAGCAGCCCAGAGCAGTCAGCACCTCTCCACCAGGACCCCAAAAGTGTCAGCTGTTGCTACACTGCACCCCAAAATCTGCAAACAAGCAGTGCCATCCCTGCCTTACCTCTCAGGCTGCAGCCGTTGGCCGGGTCTATTTCTCTGCCATCTACTTTGAAAGCCCAGCGCCCAGGGACGTTCACGTTGGTTGTCTCTTCAATATTCACTATGTCTGGAGTCCTGGAGCCCGGGAGGCCGAAGTAGTTGGTGAGATTTCCTCCGTTGAAACCAGCCTAAATCAAAGAGAGAGTAAATTCCATGACCCGTCTCGGCCACGGGAAAGCGACGCTGCTTTTCCTCCCTTCTCTGCTCCCTCCTCTTTAGTTTTAACAGCTCTTCTTAGGGATTGCAGTTTTTGGGCAGTTTGGACGTGAGGGAAAAGCTAAACAGGTGCTACAAGCAGAATGGATGTATATTTACAGATTTAGGTAGATGGAACTGCTGCCACCACCAGATTTTGGGGTGTTCATCCCACTGTGCCCAGCAATGGGATGCAAGGAGTGCTGGGGACGTTGGGGGACTAAGTGGTGTGAGGAAGCATGGACATGTTGGGAAAGCTATAGGCTTTCCAAGAGTTCCACAGAGACAGGAGCAAGAGCCTCACCTGGGCCATCACCCCACCGAGACCAGTCAGGGGGTCCCCTCCACTGGCTGTTCCCGTGGTCCAGCTGATCTCGTGGTAGTTAAATATGGCAAAGGAAGACACTCCATCTGAGATCAGGACAGCTTGGAAAGTGTTCACCTGTGGAAAACCAGGAGCACGTTCACAGGGTGACACTGCTTTTCTCACCCTGCCTGCCTTGTCCTTTCATCTCTGGCCTGGGCGAGGCACAGGAGCTGAATTAGACCCAAAATGTGCCTGTGCTTGCTGCCACGGCTCCACCAGCTCCTATCCCTGCCCTTTCCTCCACTTGGGAGGACGACAAGTCCGTCTCTGATCCAAGGGAACACCAATAGATGGCAGCATGAGAACGAGCTCACGGGGAAGAGGCAATGGGCAGGATTCGGGTTGTTACGATCTGTTATCTCCCATTACCCTATCTCAGCTTTATTCCTTGCTGCATTATCCTTCCCAGTTCCCTTCCACATCCATGTCCTACAATGCTGCCAAAGGTGGATTACATCCAAGCCAGCCATGTATATCATGCACTTTGCTGGCTGCCAAATCCCCTCACTCCCTGCTAAATCTGCTGCTCGTGTTCTTCCTTTCCCTTGAAATGACTCTGCATTTCCAGCCCCCCAAACTCCAGGCACATTCCAGCAGGGCTCCAGGTGGGAAGAGCTCGCTTTGCCAGGTGGTGAGGGCAGCATAACCCCCATTTTCCATTTATAGCTGCGTAGAAAGGCAGAAGAAGCCTCCTCCCTTGAGATATTCCCTCTATCCACACAGATCCAGCAGCAGAGCTCATCACTGGGAACGGAGTCAATCACTTCTCTCAGTTTTTTGCATTTTCCTGTTCTTCCCATCCCAGTCCTTCCTCTGCACTGGGACCATGCCATGCCAACTGCTCCTCCTGCCTCTGAGCAAGCAGGATTTTAGCAGGGGACAAAGTGTGGGATAACCTCTCTTCTAATTCATCAAGAGCAATACAAGGAGCCTGGTGCTAAACCCACTGGGTTGATTATGGGCTCTGAGGATGCTTTGGGACTGCAGGGGGGAGCCCAGGGCTGCACTCCCTGCTTGCACACCACAGGGGAGGTCACTTCCAAGGCACATAACTGCTCCTGCCACGAGGAATCTCAGACACAGAGGCAAAGCAGGCTTTGGGAGCTGTCAGGAGAGTGAGAGGTGTGGGCAGAGCAGCCTCCCAGCAGCTGCAAGTGGCACAGTTCACACTGGGGTGAGCGGGAGAGCCACCATTCCCACTCCTGCATCCTTCCCCTGGGATTCTGCCTCCTACTTCTGGTGTCCCCTTCCCACTTTGCTCACCTTTGCCAAGTCTTCTGCCGTGCTGGGAGATCACTAACACATCATACACAAAGCCAGGAGCCCTCTGAGAGTTTCTGGTGGGGCAGCAAAGCCTGCTCTGCTCAGGGGCTGCTTGGAGAGCGGCAGGAGGTGACCTGGTGCTGGGTATAAGACAGCTGGAACTTCCACCAACCCCAAAAATCCTCCCCTTCGGTTCTCTCGCAGCCCCTGAGCACCCTTGCTGTCTCACCAGGCTCTCAGAAACCGAACTACATTCAGGTGACATCACGAGGCAGCAACTGCAGCGTCCCAGAGGCCGCATTCCCCAAATTGTTTCCTGCAGCTTTTCTGCATTGCGATGAATCTCCTGCTTCAGTTGCATCCTGCTGTTCCACGTGCCAACCCCGAGCCCTGGCTGCTGCTGCTGCTGAGCAGGAAGGCTGCTCCATAACAAAATAAATTGCATTGTGTTGCAAATGTAATTCTTCAGGCAATACACGAATCACTATATTGCTTCCTGTCTGCAAATAAATATATATGTGGGGGTTTTTTTCTGCAAGTGCTGCCAGGACTGGCAAAAAAATATGCATTAAATCTCAAGCTTCTCCAACAAATGGGAAAGAGCTGGACTGTTTATCAGAGCCAACTCCTCGAGACAGAAGAAACCAGCTTTTGGTACTTGCTAATCCTAAACAAGCCTTGTCCCAAACAATAGCTGGGATCCCTCAATCCCCAGTGTTCAAGGCCAGGTTGGACAGGGCTTGGAGCAACCTGGTCTAGTGAAAGGTGTCCCTTCCTATAGCAGGGGGTGGGACAGGATGAGCTTTGAGGTCCTTTCCAACCCAAACCATTCTAGGATTGCATCTGTAGCCCAAGCCTTCAGCTGCCAGGGGTCCAGCATGGACCTCCCAACATCAGCTGCAGTCAAAACTCACTTATTAACCAGATATTTAAAAGCTGTTCATGCCCTAAAAAACCACCACACTGCCATCCCCATCCTCAACAACAATATAACTCAAAAATAAGATGGTTGAGTCACGAGTGTGACTCTGGTCAGTCTGACCGGTCTCCCCTGCAGGCAGGTCAGTTGTCATCACAAATATCTGCATTTGTATCTAACAAAAAAAATAAGTACACTGTGATCAAGCCAAACACCCCTAAGTGGTGTCAGAGCCCTGTTTAGACACACTGCCTGCAAGCACCAAGGAGGGGATGATGCTTTCCCTGGAGATCTGAGAGCAGGGAGCGAGGCTCCCACGAGACAGAAAGGTGGAATGACCGCGGTGCTTCCCTGCCCGAGGGGAACCGAGGAGCACAGTGAAACACACTCAGTTTTACACACAAAGGACAATTACACAACTGATATACAGATACACACTGAGCCATCAAGAACCACCCTCTCACCGGCGTCGTGCTGCTCCCGCCGTAGAAAGTGACCTCCTCCCAGGTGACGATGAAGACCCAGGTGGCAGAGAAGGAGGCCATGTCCTTGAAGTGCTTTTGGACGTCCTTGGAGGCTCTCCTGAGCAGAGCAGGGTCCGTGCTCTCCCGGTAGTAGATGTCCCCCCGGATCCCGTTGTGCACGTCGGCCCAGAAGGGCGCCACGAAGGCGCGGCCGTCGGCCAGCGGGAAGGCCTCGGGGGTGAACTGGCTGACCAGGGCGTTGAAGGAGATCACCCCGTTGTTGTTCACCTGCACAGGGAGACCCCACGTGGCCCTGAGCGAGGCTTTGCAGGCAGCAGAAACCCCGCTGGTTATTGAGAGGATTTCAGGCTGACTTGGGCCCCTGCGCGAGGTTGTGACGATGTCCATGCCCAGCCTGGAGGATTTGGTGTCCCCTCAGCCAGGCTTTTGCTGTGCCACCACCTGAGAGCAGCAGCAGTTTGTCCTCGTCTCGGGCACCCACAAAACTGTTGCCCCTTTTCCTCCCCGCCCCCCCAGCAGGTCTCTGCGTTTTCTTGTTTCTTGTCATGTAACAGGAAAAATGTCCCTCGTGTCAAGCCCTTAGCTTTGCTGTACCATTTAATCACCTACAAAGAAAATTTACTGCCTTTTATATTCCTTTCCCATGGACATTATCCCATTAAATATACCTTTGACTTTCTTAATCATAAAACCTATCAGTTCATGAAATCTAAGAACTTGTCAGGTAGTTGCTAATAAATCTTCCAGTTCCTGATGACAGGGAGAGAGCATTTAAAATACAGCCTAATGACAAGGAAAAGAGGAAAGGGAAGGTCTGTTTCTCCACTTACATAAATGCTTCTGTAGGGGACTCCAAAATAGACGAAAGGGACAGAGATCTTGATCTCGGGAGAGCTTCCATCATCAACTTTGGGTGTTCTTGTGTCGTTCTGCCAGAATGGATACAGACTCCCCATGGCGTGAGCTGGAAGGAGAGAGAGAGAAGACAGTCCTTCAGGCAATGTCTGCTGTCATCTCATGCCCTGTTTCCAGTGTCCTCCTCACAGAGAAAATGGGGATTTTTCTGTTTTTTTCCCCCTCCCCTCTCCTCTCTTTGGTGCAGGAAAGCCATGCCCTGTCCTCTCAACACTC
This sequence comes from Empidonax traillii, assembly GCF_003031625.1. Taxonomy (NCBI): domain Eukaryota; kingdom Metazoa; phylum Chordata; class Aves; order Passeriformes; family Tyrannidae; genus Empidonax; species Empidonax traillii. The sequence goes on along the minus strand of NW_020956005.1, from coordinate 260,576 downwards.
AATCTTGAGTTGACAGCCCACAGGATCTGAACTATCCCAGCTCTGTTCACCTGGATTCAGGACATGCTTTTACTTCCTGGGCTTTCAGGGGCCTCAGATGGGGCCAGTTTGCCTGATTTCCTGAGACCTCTGCATGGCCTGAGTGCCTCACTGGACATAAAGGGAGGTGGCATGAGATGGTTTCCAAGCCCCAAGCCTGATTTCACAGATACATCCAAAGGGCCACGGCAAAACTTCAGGCTGACAGGTAGTAAAGTAAGTCATTTCACAGCTGTTACACACCTGAAAAGTTATTACAGCCAAGGCATAGCTATGAGACATGGATTTTGCTGATTTCTAAAACAGGGAACTCAGCAGACACTCCTCAATTCCAGCTTCTTTAGCACTGCTGGTGCCACACTGCTGTTCCTACTCAGCAGTCCTAACACTAAAGTTTTTTCAAACTGATTTCATAGTGACTGGCCTGACCAACACAACCTCCACGTGCACACACAGCCATATAAATGATATACACAAGAATCCCTTAAAATTCCCAGCCTGTCCCTCCCCACGGGAAACACTCAGTTCCCCCTGGTCCTTATACACCCCCAGCCAAGCAGCTGAGGGTGTTTTCCAAGCCCTCTGGGGTCTCTGGGCACAGCAGAGCTGGGGAATTTTGGCCTCCCAGCACCTGAGAGGGAGACACTCACCCCGTTGCTGGGCTGTTATCACCAAAAGGGCCACCCAGGTTCCCAGAAACGACTGTTTGTTCATCCTACAGGAAGGAAAGAAACCCAGACATGCATCACATCGGTTGGAAAACACATCCTTAAGGATATCTCAAGCCCTGTTGTTTGACTAATCCTCTGTGCTGGCTCCTACCACAGCCACCACTTACTGCTTTGGATGAGCATGGAGGAAGCACAAACTGGGCACAGCTGGGCACCTCCTCGCTGCACAGGAATCAATGAGAGAGGGAGAGCAGACACAGGGCCGGGAAAATGAAAGAGGAAACCCCGTGCCAGCTTTAATTCCTTCTGTGCCTAATGCAATTTGTTACTCATTATTAATCCAATAGAAAATATTGCTAAAACACCTGCTTTGATTTCTTCGCCTGTCGATTCCGTGATCACACACGGGCAGGGCTCCCGGGAAGGGCTCCCGCGTTCCCAGTGTGTGTGTGCCCAGCTGGGAAAGGACGTGACCAGCTTCACACACCAACCTACAGCCACGCACTGTGCACAGCCTGGCCTTTCAGATCAGCCTCTCCACCTTCCCAGCTTCAAATATCTGCCTATAAAAGCCAGCGGTGCTTTGTGTTCTGTGTAGATCTGTGCTTATGGGGTTTGTGGGTCAGCAGATCCAACACCTCCTAAAGGCACAGATACACACGCATGACACACAGAGTGCACAGGGGGAACACCCCATCATCTGTCCCACATCACTCCCACTTGATTCCTGCTTCTGGGAGCTTGAAAAGTACGGGACACAGCGGGCAGAAAGTTCCTCCCTGTTCACTGCTGCAGTCACATCAGTGCTGGTCCCAGCCTGCTTCCAGCCACCACATTAGCCATTGACTAAAAACCCCTCCGCCAAGGAAAAAGTTTTGCCACATTCCCTATCTTGTAAAGATGAAAGGAGGACGACAGGACTGTAAATTCTGCAGATTCATTAGCAGAGAGCAGGCAGAGAATGACTAGTGGAGGCTGTGGCAGTCTGAGGACAAGAGCAAGGCTGGCACCACTCGGCAAACATGACAGGCTTCATCAAGAACACATCATCATTTATCATATCCCATTCGAAACTACAATCATTTAGGTATGGGGGAAAAAAAAAAAAAAAAAAAAAAGAATTACCAACCTGTTTCGTGGACTAGAGGAGCGATCAGGTCTGAAATTTTAGACCAGTCTTGGTGGAGCAGGGCGAAGTCCTATGTCAATGGAGAATGCATGCCGGTCCTCCCGTGCCAATTCCTGCTGGGGACTGAAAGGATGGCTCAGTCCCTTGCTCTCCCAATTGAAAACTCCCTTTCCGCCAATGCTCTTCCAGGGCTGGAGCAGTGTTGAGTTGCAATCACAACTGTTGCCTCTATTGATAAGCAGCAAGCTAATCTGGAGATCAGATTCTGGCCTGGAGAGGGAGAGGAGCCTCTTTCTTCCCCAAAAGCTCACCCCCTTCAGGTGGATTGAGATGGAAATGCCAGCGAGCCGGGGCTGGGCTCGCTGCTGGGCTGCTCAGGGGAAAGAAAACCCAACCCTCAGAAGAACTGAGCCCCTTCCTCCTTTGTGTAAAAGGAGAGAAAAAAAAAGAAAAAAAAAAAGCCCATCTATATAATGTTACAGGATTAGCATTAAGCAGTGCTAGGCTCAAAGTGCTGTTCAAAGGCTCTGCCCTGAACTTTCAATGGAGCTACTTTGCCATCCAGGTCTTGCTTTACTTTCTGTAACTGCTTTTACAGGTGAAAAAGGAAAAAACTCACCCAGTCCAGTGTTCTCCCTCCAAATCTCCCAGGGAGGTTTTCCTTGCTGTTCCTGTTTCCAGCCTCTCTGGAGGGACTGGCTGCTGGTGGGGAGTTTCACTGGGGGACTGGTGTGAGTGTCATTCCTGTTTTCACTCACCCAACCTGCCATTTCCACCGGGATTTTCCCTGCCTCTGGCATCTGGGCTGAGAGATGATACACAGCTAAGTTGAAGGGTAAAAACACGGGCTGTGGGAGTAGCTGGGGTGAGCTGACCAAAGTTCCTCATCTTCTGTACCCCAGGAAAAGAATTCAACCACTTTCATTTGGTTCAGGTCCACATCAGGTGGAATAGCAGCCGAGGGGTGAAGGATGCCACCAGCAGAGCCACTTTAGAGCTGACTTTTCCAGCCTTCAAGACTCAGGTAGGACAGGCAGAGCTCCAGCCCATCGTGGGAAAACAGCCTGACCTTGGCACAACGATTTTCTCTTCTGACTTTCCGGGTGGGTGCCTTTTATTTTCCCTATTTTCCCTGATAGGAGTTGAATTATTCCTCCTGTGCTCCTTTTACACCCTCTCCTTGCCCCTTGTGAGGGCACAGGAATGCCAGCAGCCCAGCATGAACTAGAGAAGCCCAGATTTTTTTTTTTTTCCCAGGAGCCTGGGAGCTCCTAGAAGTGTGTTTAACAAGTTCACCCCCAAAGTGCTGCATCTTGCATCAGCAGTTTCCTTCAGCACATCAGGGGCACCAGGAAAAACACACCACCTCCACAGCAAATCCTGGAGTTTGCTTCCTCTTCATCCCCCAAACGTGGCCTTGCTAACAAGAATCTTTCATTTTTAAATTTATTTGTACCCTTTTCTAAACCCACAACTATTTTAGGAGGGCAGGGGGGATATCAGCACTGATATTCCAAGGGACCCATTACTTCCAGCCTGCCACTCCATGAACCCTTGGCTCTCCCCTTCCCTCCCATACATTTTAAACATTACCAGCAACAGGAAAATCAATTGACTCTTCTCCTTCTGTTTTGTAACACAGACAAAACTGGTGAAAATTGGTTTCCCTCTGCTCCTCTGTCAGTTTAATATTCTGGTCCTGTTGGTCCTGGGCAAAACCACACTGATGGAGTTTGATTAGGCTTCACTGTCTCTTTGGGGAGGACTTTTGTCTTCCAGACTATTTTCTTTTGGCAGGGGATGTTCCCACCGTGCAGTGCTGGACACACATGGGAGCTGAACGACCAAACACCTTTTTTTTTTTTTTTTAATTCTTCCAGCAGAAAACTGCCTCCCATGCCTGACATCAAGAGAAAACAAGCATCAAAAGATGAGACAAAAAGGTTCTCTGGCTGCTTCATCTCGGCAGAGCAGCCACAGGCATGCCCATTTCAAGGGACCCAGCTGGGAGAGGCGTTTGCCAGGAGTTCTGTCCCAGCTGGAGGGACATCTTTCTCCTCCTGCCTCTCCCCAGGGTTGTTTGGTGCAGGCCAGAGAATGGAAGTTGTTTTAACCCTAAGGCCAGTCCCAGTGAGGACATGGAGAAGTAAACAGTGAACTCGAACCTCGTTCCTCACCTGGAAGTGGAGATGAATCACGGCCACGGAGAAATACAGCCCAGGAGAGGACTAGATCTTCCTTCTCCTTTCAGAAAGCACCATCACAGGGAAGGTGGCTGTGCTTGAGCTCTCAGCACAAACACCAGCAGCACAAAAACACCTCGGCAGCTCTCACTGCACCAAAGGTGAGTGTTAAACACGTGGGTCAGACCGAGGGGAACGTTTTGCTTCAAGGGCAACACAAAAAGGGCAAAGCTCAGGAGACTTTTTTTTTTTTCTTTTTCTTTTTTTGTGTAAAAACTTACATAAGTTTATTGAACTGATCCAAACCAATTACCTATTTGGCCTGAATTCCACCGCTAAGTCTGCGAGCAAACCAAAGGCAAGTCGTGGGAGCGGGAAGAATATCCCCCGTGAGAGAAACCAGGATAAAAAAACGAGATGGACTTACAGTTCTTTTTCTTTGAAATTACACATGGATGCAACATTAACAGGGAGCAAGAACAGATCTTCATGTTTAAATTATATTTGAAATTTTCCAGTAAGTGCAGGAAAAGCAATCACAGAGGCAAAGGCCCGAGATGGTTGAAGCCCCTCGAACGCTGCTCTGGGGAAGGCGTCTCTCTCTCTGCTGCCTACAGAAGTGCCACATCCAAACGAGGGAGGCACAGCTGCCAGGAATACATATTTTAGCCTCTGGGCTGCTTCCAGCACCTCGTTTGCATTTTCAAATCTGCACACGAACAGAACCTGCAGAATCTCATTTACAAGCGACAACGGGCAACCGGGGAGGCAGAGCCAGCGCCAGAGATTCCAGACCCGAGGAGGCGAGGGCACACGGGGAGCCCCTCCCCAGGGGCAGCTCCTCCGAGCCACCCTGGGCCACACCCTCACCTGCCACTAGGATGTGTGCAGCTCCCCTCCCAAAAAAAAAACGGCGTTACAAATCCCAGCGGGGGAGCAGAGGGGCAGCCGGCACGCCATGAATATTCATAACATCGCCTAACCCTTGAGCGATCCGCCTGAAACATCTGGTCAAAAAACACCGATAGTCAACAGCAACGTTATCCGAAAAAAAAAACAACAAAAAACCACGAGAGCGCAGCATCCAATCTCGGCACACGGAGCCGTGTGACACTTTGGTATGTAGCTGTCACCTAATTCCCGGTGAGCCAGGGGCTTGCCCGCTGCGCAGACTGCCCGGGGCAGGCTTTAAATGCATGAACTAGCAGGAACAGCAAAACAGCTCTTGACAAAAAGTAGCCCTCAGATAGAAGGACACAAAAGCTAGGGAAGTTTGCACGTCCATTTTGCTTTCTCCAAGGAATGTGGCAGAGCCAGGGATGTTTTCACCAGGGCCACGTCAGGACCCTGTGGAATTCTCAGCATCCCAAACCTCCTCTCCCACTCGGAGCCCTCTCCTCTCTCCCCAAGACATGGCCCCTGTTAAGCACTAACTTGGCACAAGAGGAAAGGGATCTGGGGTATTTCCCCCCCATCAGTTGTGTGCCTTTTGGTCCTACTTTCCCAAGTCGATCACCTGGACACATAAACTGCCTCTGGGTTATGGATGGGACTCCTTCTCCTCGGGAAGACAACCAAGATCTTTGGTTTCCACCCCACGAGCGTCCCACAAGCTGCACACAAGGTGAATGCCTTGAGAACATCATCCAGAAAAAAAACCCTCCCCTGGAGAAGTGGCAAAGTAAGTGGTGATGTCGATACTGTGACTTCTGACCTGCCCGACCAGGGGAGCTGGGTTGGGTGTTAGCACCAAATCCCCAGCACTTTGCTGACCTTGTGTGTCAGCAGCTGTTCTCCTTTCCCATCTTCCAGTTCTGCCACATATAAAACCAGGATTTACTGACAGTTCTGAGCTGGTGCAGTTTACAGCACCATTCCCTCCAGGGACAGGCCAATTTTTAGTGGGCAAACAAACTTAAAAGCACATCCTTGGGTCTTCTTTATCATCCCGTTCAGCTCTTTAATGGTCTTTGTTTATTCCCTTCTCTGAAACCGAGACACTTAATTGTGCTGAGGAAGTTGGTCAAGAGTTACAGCATCTCATTAATAGCAGGTACAGTGCCATAAATACACCCACAGAGGCAATCACTGCTCTACAGAATTAGGTCAGAGATACTTTTGCATCCCTCTTGGTCGCTTACCTCGGACACTGCAGCGACTCAGGGACAACCTACTTACACTGGAGGTCAAGGGCTGAAATAGGTTTCTAATATTAAACAACCATATCTTCATAAAACTTTGCTTTATAACAAAATATCTTATTAACCACAACTTTTCCTATCCGTAGGTATGTATATATATCATACAGAAAGTGTTGGCTTAAGAGTTCTGCTATAAGGCAGCAAATTACTTTCACTGCCCACAACGGAAAATACATCTTCAGTAAAGCTCTAGCTTATAAAAGCATCATTTTACGTTACACTGCCACTACCTCCCTGCTGTTTAGTTTTACAGGTACCACAGCCCTGCAGGTGCACGCTGTGGTCTCTATGCTACCTGTGGAAAGTCTTGCTCCCTTTCCTATTGCTCATCTCAACGGGGCCAAGAAATTGGTATTTTTGGCAGGGGGGTGAGGCACACATTAATAATTTGTCTTAAATCCTCCCGTTTTTAATGCTTACTTTGGATGAGGAACTACTCCCCCCCTCTGAACTATCCCCACATCCTGAACCTGAAGACTATGAGACAACACTTCACCCCCTCCCCATCCTACCCCACCCCACTTTCTAGGTGAAATATGAAGAGAAATACACAACTCCAGAGATATCAAAGGAGCTTGGTGATGTGGATAGAAGCATCATGGGAAAGAAAGTGCACGTGGGGACAAGGGAGCATTTCAAAATTAAGGTCAGGAGTTCATGTGTAACTAGAGCCCTCACTGCACAGCTTCAAAAACTTTTATGCAGCTGCTTGTAACTAGGAAATCTGAAAAGTCTTCAACTTGTCAGGGAGCAGAGGAACAAGGGAAGACGCAGGGAAGGGAAACGAGATAGAAAGGAAGGAGGATTTCACTGAACAGGAATCTGCTCTGCAGCAGAAAACAGGGGCTAACTTAAGCAGCAGCACAAGGTGGGGGAAGCCAATAGTGAAAAACCTGCTGAACAACAAACATGAGTCTGGTTGCTTTGTTACTCAACTTGTAGGAACTGGTCCGAGCCGACACATTGTCCTGGCTCGGACCCTAAGCAGGGACCCCCAGCCAGGGGCCCCGGGGAAAGTGCTAAGGTTTGAATTCTGGTGCAACAGCAACAAACACAAACTTCAACTTCACTCTTCCTCTCCTCCCCGGAGAGGACTTTTAGCCATTCCACGTTCAGTACCAGCTGGCCCAAGGTTTAAGTGCATGGAGGATCTCTTCAGCATCAGGATGGATGACAGCCAGTGGGGGAAGCTCTTCAACCCCTCGCTGACCTGTTACTCTAAAAGCCCTTCCAACGCTACACCCATCCCACCACACCCCAAAATCCACTTTGTAGCACGCCCAAGGGTCCCTTTGCCCCCAGCCTGCCAGTGCTACAGGCTGCAGACACAGGGTGAGACGGGTACAGCCACCAAAACTTCCTTTTATCCCCCCAAAACAAGTGGATACAGGGCGTGTGTTCTGAAAAGAAAGTTTCTTTCTGCTAAATCCTCTTTCTTTCCCCCATTTTGTGCACTCCTAGAAACCAAACCAGCGGAGTGAAGTGGATGCACTAAGTACCTGAGCTCTGAATCAAGCGGAATAAATACTGTTGGAGATCTTGTCTGTGAACTCGAGCACAACAAAAGGTTGAGACAGCACCAAGCTGCAAGAAAATACTTCAGCAAGCTCGAGCCACAGTCGGGTAGCGAGGCCAAAGGGAGCTCTGGTGGAGCAAAACACCAAAAACTTAGGAAAAGAAAACAACAGGTCAAATTCTGCACCGAGCTGTCGTCTCCCTTATGGACCCTGGCATTCCTTAGCTTGAACAACTGACCATTCACGCCAAATCACGAGTATACCGGAGCATCAAAGGAAACATCAAGGTATTGCCCACACTGAAACACACCTACTGAAGTCAATTGTCACCTCAAGGTCACCTGCAGCGGATGGTGGGCATTGGTTCTCACGTCAGGGCACCTCCTCCGGGCTAAGAAATCACCTGCTACAGAAACACAACCAAACCTCAACCAACCAACTGAAACAAAAACCTTGCAAAAACCCCTTAATGCATGTGTGTGGGTGTGCTGGGGGCATGTGTGTGGTCAAGAGAGGTTATTTCATTCTGGGCTCCACGTAGATTTTATCCCCATCCCGGATGCCGTAGGAATGCAGCGCTCGGGAGCTGTACTTCATCTCCTCGGGGCCGAAGGGAGCCTCCTGGTCCAAGTAGAAGAGCAGCATGTTGCTCGTGGACAGCTGCACCACAGTTTTTAAGTGCTTCTTCAGCTCTGCCACAGTCTGGTCGAGGCGGATGGACATCTCCTCCACCTTGTCCTGGAAGTGAACCTCCACCTTCGCGCTGCTCTGAGGACGAAGATCCACCACGGCCAAGGGCTCCAGCTTCCCGTACTTGGTGACCAGCTCGTGATACCTGGAAAAGCCAACAGGGCCACAGTTATGGCGCAGTTGCACAATGCACGTTTCACAGGTTCTGAATCACACTGGCTCTCGTTCAAGTTTGGTTCCCCAGGAGTAAATTTGGATGGTACGAGCACTGTTTTGTCCCCTGCCAGCGGGACACTTCACAGAGCACACGGAGTTTCTCAGGCAAGATGATGAAAAGATATTTGGAAGAAAGAGAGGAAGCCACGCTCACAACTCTACAGCTCCTGCTCCACTAAAGAGTGTCAGAACCAGGCCAGTGCTCACACAAAGGACACAGCCCTCAGTTTAGGTTCCCTGTGGAATCTAAATTCTCTGTGGCTTCGTGGTTTAACTGACTGTCAGACATCCCTGCTGTTTTCCAAAGGGCCAGCTAGGTTCCAAACGTGACAATCACCAAGATCACCGAATCAAGGTGAGCCACTGCACAGTTTGGAAGGTGACAACAAAAAAGGGGACTTGTTGCCAACTGATCCTTCACACCTACTCTAAAACAAGATGGGATTTTTATCAGCAGACCCACACACCCCACTGCCACTTTCTCCTTGGAGCCAAGTTCTCTTCCCAAGGTCCATCTCAGGGACCATTCCTGGCAGTGGAAAGCCTGTCTCTCCCTCAGCAGGTATTGCTCCCATCAGGAAAGGCTGCATCTCCCTACCTGGCTAGGAAAGAGGCAGAATGGCAGCACAAAACACAATGGGAGTGAAATGACAAAGGCAGAGCTGCTGAGGAAAGGTAACATTTCAGAGCCCCTCCGCTCTGCCCAGCACAGAAAGCGCTTTTTGTTCCCTGTCCCAGGCCCAGCTGAATGCGATCGGTGCCGTGTCACGGCCCCTGTCGAGCAGTGATGGGACCTGGCAGGCTGGGAGACCCCAGGGAGTCGTGCCGGAGGCAGGAATGTTCCTGGAGAACAGCAGCCCCTCTGTCTGCTGGGAAGTGAGGTAAGGGCCACCACGCACTAGGATTTCCCAAATCTCACGGGCAGAGCGAGCCCTCCCTGGGGCAGAACGGCCAAAGGCAGGATCAGGGCTGTTTGTTTGGGAAAGCCATCAGTGCTGAGAGCAGGCAACACACTCCCCCCCATATTTGACCCACCTGCAGCTACAAGTGCCAACCAACGTGTCACCAGCGGGGAGGGTTTCTCTGCAGCACAGTTTCCTCCAAGTTTAAAAGGATTTGTCAGCAGGGAAAGAGGGAGAGAGGAACCCACCCCTTGCTCCAAGCCCTCAGCCCTCTCTGGGCCAGCCCTTTAACTCTCACCATCTCTGTGGCCACAGAGCAGCACCAATTTCTTATGGGCCAACCAGAATTACTGTCCTGATCGGTGCACTGAGGGCAACTGCAGTGAACTGGGCTGATGGTGGGCAGAGGATAAAGAGGGGGGCAAATTTCGAGCAAGCTGAGAGAGAGAAGCACCACGAGTGGGTTAAGATGACCCAAATACGTGCTGTTAACACGTGCAGAGTCAGGCAACGCTGTCTTACATTTTCTTGTGCCGAGGGAAGGCAGAAGCAGCTTTGCAGTCTGTCCCTTGTATGTGAGCTGCAGAGACAGTCGGGAGTCTGAGTGACTGGCTTCCCTCAGATCAATAGGGATGAAGGCACACTGCTTATAAGGTTCTTTTGTACCCCGATAATAGGCACCCTGGAGACTTTTCTAATCACCCTTGCAGACACTGGCTGCCAGAGCAGAAGATGCTGAAGAACTGAGCCCGGCTAAAAGTGCCTCTGATAGTCTGCAGATAAACAGTGGCCCAGACAAGCAGAGGAGTCATTAAAAACCCACAGACACAGCGACGTCACGCCAGGAGACAGCCAATATTGGATTGTACACTCAGTGCTCCCTCTAACCCACGGCATCCAGAGAGATAAATTGTTCTTTCCATTCCCCTCCCTCCCTGATCCCTTCCAGCTGCAGCCTGGGAAGACATGAATGAAAGCAGTGGGGGCAGTTTCTCCTGACAGAGCTTATCTCAAGCTGCACCTTGGCAGTCTCGAGGGGGGCTGCTCCCACTGGGAAGTCTTCCGTGCTCCAGTGTGTCCTCCCTCTGCTCCAGGCAGCACTGCAATGCAGATGCTGTCCCCCCAGCAACAACATGTGTGTCCTGATTAGATCCTAATTACAAACCACCTTTGGAGAGAAGACCACACTAGATCTGGGAGCAAAGAAAGGGGAAGCTTTAGCAACAAACAGACACAAAATCCCTCTGCAAAGAATGCCAGGGCTGCTGCCAAGGGCCCAGGAACTGAAACCCAGCCCTCAGCACTGGGGACACTGTCAGCCATCTGCAGCCTCACTAGAAAATAGCCTGTAGTGGCACACAACCCCTCCAGGACAGAACAACCCTCTTTAGTAGCTGCAGGAGTCTCCTGGAAACGCTGCACAGATGAAGGGATTCAGACAAAGGGGCCATTGACCACAAAAAAGGCAGTAAGAGTGTTTAAATGTTAAGAAACCAGAGGGGGGGGTCATTTTCCTAGCAGGTTGGTCAAAACCAGCCTGGTTTTCTGGAATGGGTGAGATATTAGTGATCTTCTACACGAGATGCCACCTGGAAAGCGACCCCAGTGGTGTGTGGGGATGTGTAACCACGTGGGTGCACACAGCCTGTTCCCAAAGTCCAGAGACATGAAACAGCTTTCTTAGAAATAAAATGTTATGGAAAATAATCCGTTTTGGGAGCAACACCATGAGCTCACAGTCCCTGCCTCCCCTCCCTCTCCCCTGCATTCTCTGACTCGGCTGCCATCGCTTCCAATATTTCTTCCGATTTTTACGCTTCAAGGGCTTCTAAAATTACAAGCCAGGACTTGTCCTCGGGAAAAGGCACAAGAAGGATCACCAGCTGTCTTGTCTCCCTGACTACACGAGTGCCCTTTGCCTCTGAACTGACCCCAGTATGCCTTTAACAAATGTTATAATCACTGAACCTATCAGTATTCATAAAAAACACCCTGCCCTCAGCCCCTATTCCAGCCTTCCCATGCCCTCACTGTACCAGCAGGCCACACACCCAGAGCTTTAGGAAAACAGGAGACATTTTACCTAAGAATTAAGCTGTGGGGGGAACACTGACCAGCCAATGTAAACACTGACCAGATTCCATTTTCACCTCTGTCACCCATTCCAGGCCACACCTTTGACCTTCAGTGTGTCCCCACCTCCGTCTGTCCCCTCAGAGTCACACACAGAGCCTTGTCCTACCCCTTTTCTGTGAAAAAAGGGCCATAAAGCTCTGCTGTCAAAAAGAACATGAGGGTTCCAGGGCAAAAGGCACATCAAGGCAGGGGCCTGATGGTCCATGATCCTTCCTCAGCCCATCAGGAGCAGTAAGTAGATGCTGGCACAGAGAAGGTACCAACTGAACAGCATCTGTCCAAGTTCATTAGTTTAACCAAGATGAACGGGTCATTGGATAGACTTTTCTGGCAAAGAAAAACCATCAGGCTTGTGATTTGCAGGCCTGAAAGTGAGGGGACAGCTTCCCATTGCCAGTCACATTCCACACACCAGATGGTCAAGAGGATTAGATGCCCTGGCCTGGCACCAGAGAGCACGATCTGCCCGGGCTTTTGCGTGCTCCCAAACACAGGTGGATTATGAAGGGAGTCATCAGAGGGGCCAGGAAACAATGAAGGTCATGAACTGAACAGTCATGTTGTTTAATGGCACTTGACACAGAGAATTTCAGACCGAATCTGGCTCAGGAGTGATCCTACAGGTCACCAGACAACACACCAAAATAACGACTTCAGCTAAAACAGACTGAGGATTCCAAGGCAGGAGGAAGGATGGAACACTTAGCATGGATTTCCCAGGTAACATTACCTCTCCTTTAGCCTCCCCCACCCTCTTGCCCCTGCTCTCCACTGCACAACAAAGAATTCCCACCTGAATGGCACCTCCTCCTCCGGGAACTCCATGTAATATCGGATGAAGAATCGCTCCGAGTCCTCTCGCTCCCCATCGGCAACGATGCTCCCGTTGAGCTTGATGATGGATGGCAACCTGCAAGCAAGACACCAATTTCATGCACATTCTTCTCCAGGCACGTTCAAAATTAAGCATTTTCATTTCACCACGTTCACGTTTGAGACCCAAAAACTCCTCTGAGGAGCAGAGAAGTCAGACAGCATTTCCGCTCCTCCAGTTTTCCCCACACCACAAAACCAAGTTCCAAATCTTTCTGAATTTGCACACAACTCCATCTCCTACTCCTTTTTCCCACAGTTACCTGCTCCCACCCGTTCACTGTCAGCTCAAGCTCCTGCTGAGCAGAACAAAGAAGGAACAGACCTGGCTATTAGCAGCTTCCTGCGCTCCTCGGTGGTGTAGGACTGCAGCAAAGGAATTCCCAGCAGTTTCACTTCCTCGAGCTTGGGAAAAGAATTTAACTTGTCAATGTCTTCCCAGCAGTGCAGACCTGCTCAGAAGGAAAGGTTTGTGTAAACAAACGCAGATAAAACATCGTGTATCCAAGACACAGCCAAAAAGAACACACATGACAGGTGTCACTGCTGTTCCTTTCGCTCATGAAGTGCTGAAAAAAAACCCTCCTTTTTTTGCTGACAAGACAGAGTAGCTGAAATTCTTTTGTGCTGTTTTCCAAGTCTAGAAAGATGATCTCCATGGCTTAGTTTTTTATGGATCACTCAGTGTTTGGCCTTGCTGCTGAGGACTGGCCAGCATCAGTTATGATGGCTGTGTCTATAAAGGGATGCTGTCTGTACAGTATTCAATTCATCAGGGTTTATGTCATTTCAGACATCACTAAACAGCCATCAAGTGGCTTTACCTTGCACTCATGACCACCTTGAGTCCTGTTCCTGCTCACAACCCAACAGTAAAACAGTCCCAGAAGCCATCCAGGCATTTAATGAAAAAGACTTTAATTCGATTTCAGCCCCCGGTATTTGGGATAACAAAGCAAGCAGGGAGGGTAAATAAAAAAACCTGAGGACTGAGCACCAGTAAAGCCCTGAGAGATCAACACAACTCACTGCAGAGTCTTCACATCACACAATTTTGGAGTGCAGCAGCTTTGTGTAAAGAACCCAAGAAGTTTAACATGCTCCTTGGGAGTTCTACTTGACTTCCAGCTCCCAAAACATCAAAAAGCTAACACAGAACCCGGAGTTCTTAAATACCTGGCATCAAAACTGCAAAACTGCTTACCACAGAGGCACTTGTTCCTCAGTGAGACAATGCTTTCAAATCCAGCTTAACAGGCTTTTCCTCCTCTAGTTAGCTTTAAGCTTTTATTACAGGGATTCCTTGATGCTTACATTGTAAAGCATGTTAATAAAGCACCTGCTACCTGCCTGACACTTAACCAGCACTTGCACAGCATATAAAGCTGTGAAGAACAAAAGCTGATGATGCATTAGGGGTTCCTGCAGATGAGCTTGTGCTGCATGTGTCACCTCATAAACATGTCACAGCCCTGGAGCTGCTCCTCTCCGAGCTCAGGGTGCTCTTCCCAATATTCCAAAGGCTCGTTCTCTTTCTGGAGCTGAAAATTCTCCGGGGCTGAAGTTGTAAAAGCAGCTTCAAGCACAGCTTTGTGGTGAGTTCCTAATGACTGAGCACAGGTGACAGACAGCTTGATATGTGCTGAACACCTGCACAGACCCTCATTCTACCCAAGATAAAACAGGGAATAAAAGACAAACGGGATTCTTTCATCCCCTCCACTGCCAGGCACTTATTTATCACTCTCCAGCCAGGAGCACCCGAGGCAGGGATGTGAAACAGAGGGGAAACCACTCACACAAAAAACCTTTGCCAGCTCATTTGGAGTCCACACAACTCTGCCTCATCTTTTGAGAATGACTGACTACCCAAAGCAGCTGGCAAAGCCCACAGGGATGGGCTCGTTGTCACCTACACGGGAGGGGAGCTCTGATCAACCAGTCGTTCACCCTGAGAACAAAACCCATTCTTGCTCCCCGGCTCTCACCTGATTTGTGCAAGTTGATGGATCTCAGGTTGGGGAACAGCCTTGCCAGGGAATCTTCTGACTCTTCAATGGTGGTGAGGTTGTTGTTAGCCAGAATAAGTGTGTCCAGGGATGGAAACATAATTCCCAACTTTCGAATTTCAGTCCAGTCTTGAAGATTATTGTCAGTTATGTGGAGCAGTTTGAGAGACTGGCAGCAAACAGGAGAACAAGACACTGTTTCGTAGTCATTAAGGCACAGGAAGAGCTCCTCCAAGCTGCACAGGGGCAGAAGGATCATGTCAGCACCTCAGCACACCTTGGGAAGTGGTATTTCAATTTTATGTGATTTTAACACAATTTCCCAAAGTGATTTGCAACCTTTGAGGGCTCCACATGGAATGTTTCCACTACACCTCTGCTCCCATCTACAAACCTTCTCCAGAGATTAAAAAAACCCTCCAAGTGTTTCCCTGGCCTCCCAGGATTAAATTTGTAACACATTGCTTGGGGTTGTCTTCCACATTTGTGCCAAACAAGCCACCGAACCAACTCCAAAAGTGACTGGTACCTGCTCCCAGTGCTCCCCACTTAATTTAAAATGCTGGTTTGATACAACACTGATTATGATTGTTCCCCCCACATCACTTGTTCTGTCAAAGATTCTCACTAAGTTTTCAGACAACTGAACTGGCTCTCCCAGTCCCAGAGAAGTGGAGGTTGGCCACGCAGGATATTCTGTTGTCATCAGCTCTGCTCACAAAGCCATGCAAAGCTGTCATCAAAGTGAGGCCAATCAGGACATCCATGGGAGCAGAATGCCAAGGTGGCCCATGGCCAAGCCACAGAAATCAACCCTTTTGCAGAGAAAAGCAGGATGAACTATGACTTGACAAGTGGCCAGACCCACAGAGGTACATCCCCTTCAGTTACTGGTCCAGGTATGCACTGCACCATTCACGGTGCAGTGACTCACAGGAAACAGGGTCACCTCCCACATTTTTGGGTGATTATCCATCCATCTCTGGCATTTAGATTCGGAGGAGAAGCTCCAAGCTTTGCAGCGCCACACAAGTTCAGCTTTTAATACAATGTAAAGCATTCCCCTGGCCAGTTCCCAAACTGCCAAAGAACAAAAAAAATCCCTTTTTCTTTTTTTAATCAATGACGCTGTCATCCCTTACCACAAAGTTCAACAACCCAGCCTTGACCTGCAAAGTGCAAACACCCCTTTTTCTACACCCAGCATCCCAGGCTTACTCAGGTAATTCCTGCAGGATGGTGTGCACTGTTTCCCAGGAAGCTTTGCTGTTGTTGAGCACAAGTTTGCGAACGCCGGCGAAGGACCCAGCACAACTTCTCTCTAGAACGGACAAACTGAGAGGGTTGGAACTCAAGTTTAGAAACTCCAAGTGGGGAACGTTGGACACAATTTTACTGACCTAATAGGGAGGGAAAACAAACAACAAAAAAAAAAAAAAAAAGAGAGAGAGAAAAAGAAAGCAATGTGTGTCAGGCAGTAATCGGAGCTCAGGCAATAATATCCCACCTCCTAAAAGGGAATCACCATAAGCTGAAGGAATGATATGGGGGAAAACATACTGGATATCTACCTGTAATTCATACTGCAGCTATTCCTGATCTAGATGGATTGGTTAATTGCTCATTTGTCTCAACAGTTCACTTCATTACACTCCTTGAGCAGCTCGATAAGAGAAGGTCAGTCCCTTGGGAGAGGTCATAAAATCCACCTCAACCCCAAGCTGGAGCAGCAGCACATTCCAGGAGCCAGCAGGCCAGGCCTCTCTCAGCAGGGAGGCATCACTTTGAAACATCCCTTGAGTTTGTGCCTGGCACAGCACTGTGAATGAAGAGCTCAATCCAAAGCCAGCAGATAGAAGAATGACACTCGTTATGTTTTCCATGACCACAATTACTGAACTCTGTGATTTTTTACTCTGTGGGTGATCCCATAGGTGGGAAAGGCTGCTACAACACCAGGGGCCAAAGCTAAAACCCCTGAGATGGAAGTTCAGTTGAGGGACAGTCAAAGAACTGACATTCAGGGAGAAAGACATTAGTCCAGAAAACAACTATGAGTCAGAGAACACCTGTCTGGAGAGCTCTGCTCCACAGAACAGTTGGGATGGGAGGAGATGGGGCAGACCAGGACACGCACAGGTCACTGACTGGGCCCAGTTGTTGACAAAGGGTGACTGCCTCATGCAGAGACTGAATTCAAGTGTGGCAAACATGAGGTAATGACCTTGCCTCGCTTCACACCTTGTCCTGGGTGATGTCATGTTTTGGGTGCTACGCCTCAGGAATTAAGCAGACAAACTGGGTGACATCAGCCCAACAAAAACACAGCACTTAGCAAAACTGACCTGTGTAATAGGATAGGAAAAACTGTTTTTTTTCAGTATTATGCTAAAATAATAAAAGGAGACATGAAAGCCCTTCTTCAGGGTATAAAGGAACAGCAGTGGATGCTCCTCTGTGCCTGCTGAGAGCAAGGCAGGGAGTAATTGGCTTAAATTGCAGCACAGGAGGCTGAAATTACACAGTTTAGACCATGAGGTTATTAGCTAAGCACAGGAACAGGCCACCCAGGGATCTGGAATCGCCAACACGGGCAGTTTTTAAGGGAGATATTTATCAGTTGTGGATGGGCCATGAAAACATAATCCTGTTTTAGAGGAAAGGGACAATGTTCACAGAAGGCTTTTAGTTCCAGGGCAGCCTGAAGAGGTAGAACACAGAGCAGGGTGCCAGACATGGAGCCAGTGAGTGACCAGCGTGTGTGCAGCTCTCCCAGCTGCTGAGCACACGTGAGGTCAGCCCCACTGAGCTGGGACATTTCTGCAAACACCGACAGGAGTTTGACACAAAACCCCCACAAGACCTCCCATTCTTTTCCCTCTATTTCCAACAATAAACACTGACATAAAAGGAGTGCATAATCCAGTGAGGAACTTAATGACACTTGAGCAGACTGAGATTGTTTTACTCACGTTACATTGCATTTATCGAGCTTCTTTCACCCAAGTGCTTTGAAGGATTTTACAGTAGCATTTAGAATTAATTAATGAGGCTTCAGAAATACCCTTTGTGGTAAATGCTACTAAATCTGTCTTGCAGATAAGGAAACTAATGTGGAGAGAGAATAAATACCTTGCCCACCACCACAAAATCAGTGGCAAAGCTGGGAATCAGCTGTCATTCCCTGGACCCCCTCAGTTCTTACTCTGTTAAAAACTACACTGCCCATTAACCTCTTGATGTTGGAAACGCCAGTTCCAGTGCTTTGCATGATAAAATAACATAAAAATGTATATTTTTCACCCACAGGCCAGGACTGTAAGTCACAAGGTAAATGAAGTGCCAAACTGGATTAATTTCACCCCATTTATCGCTCGGCCGCTGTCGAGGTAAATAAAAATCAGCCCCAAAGACGAGAAAGCAGCCACTAAAAACTCAATTCTCTCCCCTTTAAATGAACAAAGGGCTTCCATAAACTTGCAGCCACAGTAACAGCCGTCAGAAAGACGCAGTGCCACCATTTTTTTACCTCGTGCCAGTCTTCCAGCTTGTTGTCAGAGAGGTCGAGCTCAAAGACGTGGGCGCAGAAGGCGGCGATCTCGTTCTCGTCCCCGGCACAGGTGATGCCACAGCTGTTCAGCACCAGCACGCTCGGGAGGTTCAGGCGATCTGGGACACGGGGAAAAGAGAAGCTGCCCCCTGGTCAGCATTGAATTTTAGTGACAGAACCTCTAAAAGCAGAAAAAAACCCCTAAAATCTGCCGGTGGTTCCAGAATTGACACAGATTTAGGGAGCTCGGGGTCAGCGTGGGGTTTAGGACTGGCATCGTCACAAGGTCTTTTTGATTCTACACTTGCAGTACCACTCAGTATCTGCACGTATTTCTGTCCACAGGCCAGTCCTTTGTCATTTATGGTATGTCTCGTATCAGTTCTTGCCAGAACTTGTGCTCTTCCCCAGGCATCTGCTGCAGCAGATAGGACACAGGGCTAGGTGGAGCATTTGCTGCACTGCCAGACTCCCCTTATCCCTTCTCCTCTTGCCCTTACTAACAGCAAGGATGTATTTAAGCATGTTTTTCTAAGCTTTCCCCTTCCAAGTTCAGTGTAGAAGGCTCAGCACTCCTACATCCTGGGAAAGCTCAGCTCTCTACTCTGCTTTTACATTCCTGCTTCAGTTTTGCTCTAATTCCTTCTCAGGCAGGTGAATGTCCTCAAAGCTATTCTACAACCAAGGACTTGGACCTCAATCACAGCTTGATGTGCTAAGGCCAAAACATGACAGAGAGCTGTGGATTTGTAACAGGAAACCATTTCAACACAAGGAATTCATGGCAAGGCAAGGCATCAGTTCTTACACTCCTTCACATCCAACGTGGCTTTCCCACCTCTCAGAAGTATCAAAGTCTATTAAAATTTAACAATCAGCTTCTTCCTAAATAGGTGGCCCTTTTTCTCTCTCCTTAGCACCTGACAGCTACACGACTAGAAAGGAATCCAGGAGCAGGCAATTGCCTGGAGTGATCTGAGTTTCCAAGTTTTCTGGCTCATTAGTGTTTGGCTTTTTAAAGGACTGTGTTGCACCTTGGGAATCAGTCATGACGTACTTTTAGGTCATGTCTCAGTCACATTTTAAGATGTGCCCCCTTTCCAGCACCCAAACAGCGCAGGTGAGCAGGTGCTCGTTTACCTGGGGAGAGGGCACTGACTGAATATTCCATCAGGTCAATTTTCTGTTTGTGTTCTTTAGTGACACACAGAGCGTTCTATCCTCAGCTGAACTCAGGCTTTTTTCTCTCCTCTGTCAAACTCAGTTATTGGAAACTTCACCCAGCTGATTTCCGTGGTTATTTTCCCCTTTGGGGCTGGTTGTGACACAAATTGACCTGGTGGATGTTTGGACAACCCATACAGATCACAATGGGCAAGAGGTGACAC
This sequence comes from Empidonax traillii, assembly GCF_003031625.1. Lineage (NCBI taxonomy): Eukaryota > Metazoa > Chordata > Aves > Passeriformes > Tyrannidae > Empidonax > Empidonax traillii. Next base: position 241,072 of record NW_020956005.1, on the reverse strand, counting down.
AAAGAAGGGGCAGCTCTGGTGGGATGAACACGAATTTCAGACTCCTCTGTATAATCCAAGAACCAAATTCCAACATCAGAGCGTGAGTGAAGACTAAAGGGTGTCAAATGGATCTAGTTTAAAGGAGACAGTGACACAGATTCTGCAGTCTGGGAGGCTCAAGGACATCCACAAGCAGCACAGAGCTTCAGACACACATCTGGCTAAACTCCCTCGAGGCAACAAGGTCAGAAGCACAGGAGAGGGGATTTCTGCACTAGGTCAGAAAGCATTTGGTGCCTTGAGAAGACCAAGCACACTGCAAATTCATCTGAGTCACCTGCCACAAAAGCAGCCTGGCTGGAGGTTCAGTGACTCTTCACTGTGCCTGAAATATGTCCCCTCCTGTGGACACTGGGCTCCTGCCCCTGCAGGCATCAAACCTAAGCTGGTGGCACTGCATGGCCCCACTGGCATGTGCATCAAACCCCTCCATGATTCTGCTCTCTTCCATGATTCTGATTCTTTTATGCTGCAGAGAAACTCACTTGTTTTCACAGCAACCAGTTCAGCCACTGCATCAACTCTGTCACATCCCAGTCTCTCAGCTCATCACCAAGAAACACGTTATAATACACATTATACTACATTGTGATGGTGCTTTTTTGGGCAATTCAGGGTGATTCCCCCTTCCTTTGATTCCCCCCCCAAGATGATCAGAAGGACCAGGAGCCTACCTTTCATGGGTGAGCCCTGTGGAGTTGCTGGGACGTGCACCCCCATGCCAGGCCCACGGCGATAGGGGAAGTTTTCGGGGCTGTATTTCTCACAGAGAACTTGCATGAAACTCCTTCCACTGGGCTGGTCCATCCTCCCTTCTTGGACTTCTGCAGAGAAAACAGAGCATATAACCAGTCAGCAACCAACAATCACCTCTAGCAGTGAGAAAGCAGCCAGATGGGTGACAGGTTTTATTTCTGAAGCACGGATCAGTCTGACGAGTCAAATTCAAAGTCAGGATTAAAGTAAAGCATTTCCTGAAAAGAAATCAGAACCAGAGGGCCCAAGCTGCACAAACACACCATCACAAGCCCTCCTTACCCCACATGCCCTTACAGGACAGCTCCAACATGCCCCAGGCTGCCAAAGGCCTCTCCTGCACCTCCCAGGAGGGCTGCGAGGAATCCACGGCCAACCCTCAAACACACTGCCAGGGCAGCCAGGAGGGGGAAGGAGCAAAACAGCTGTTTGTGGGTAAGAGATTGCTCAAACAACTGTTTACAAAGTCCCCTTTTCTGCTGTGTCACCAAACGCTGCCAAGCACATCGTCTGGCCAGACCAAAAGGCGAGTTTTGCCAATTCCATTCTGCAGCTGCCTAATGCAGCTGGGAGATAACCCTGCCCTTCCTATCTGAACATGAACACAGAACAGCACAGGAAAAGGGACCTGGCACAGCACAGGCTGCTGACCTGCCTAGAAAGTGGTATCTTCAGTAGAACAAGCAGCAAGATGACTGAAGCCTGCTATAATTTTTAATTTATATATAAGGTTTCTACGTTGCAAATAGCAGCTGGAAGGATTGGTCTTACTTTATTAAAAAAAAACAACATCACACACTATTTTTAGCCCTCAGCAACTGGGTTGATTCATATCTCAAGCTCAATTGATGTCGCCAGTCTTATCTAGAATCAAAAAAGAAATCCCTGTTAGGAACAAGGCATTTAATTTTAGGCTAAAATATTCTACTTGGTACGAGAACAAGGTGCACTGACAGCCAAGGCTTTGGGCTGAAAGGCCTCACTGCACAGTGGTTTGGGAGCTCAGGGCCATCCCATGGGCAGGCACTGCTCTCCAAACACACACTCAGACCTCCTGGTCTGGAAATCCTGGAAGTCCCCTGTGCAGAAAGCTTTCTGTCCTTCACACGGCCTTTCTGTCTGCTTCTCTGTCCACTCACCTTAACATCCCACTAGAGGCAAAAAACTGGTGTTTTCAGCTACAACGGGAAAGCAATCCTGAGCTGAGAAATAAAACTAACAACATTCGCATTCAACAGCTTTGAATCACCAACATTTTCCTTCCCAAGCTTCAGGTTTGCACACCAGAGCCTCTGTCAGACAACAGAAATGTCGAGGAGTGCCAGTCACCTTTTCCACTTCCCTCCCGTGGGGTTTCACAGTCACTGTAATCAGTGGCTTCCCCGAATCCCTACAATTATTCCAGAGCCAGGAGCAAAGCAAGGATGACAGGATTGGAGGGAATGCTGTCAACACGAGGGCACGGAGTGACCTGCAAGGTGCACGTCCCTGAGTGTTCCCCTGCTGACAGCACAGGGAACCACCCACATCCCAAAATAACCCTGGGGTTTCTAAACCCTGGAGGAGAATGGCCCCACTGATGACGTGCTGATGAAATTCCAGTGTCCCCCGAGGGTCTGCAGGGCAGACCCTGAGCAGCCACACACCAAACACTGTCACGACGTGTTTGTACACAGGGAAAAAACAAAGCGCAGGGAATGGAGGGACAGCACAAACACCGGGCTGGAAGGAGCTGGAAGGTCCTTCTGCCGAGACACGGCTCAGGGGAGTTATTTTTGACGCGATCTCGAGAGACAGAAAAGCGAATCACAGAACCACGGAGCCCCTGAAGGGGTTGGGTTGGAAGGGGACCACCGGCCCAGCAATTCCAGGTTGGGGGGGAAGGGGGTTTGCCGCAAATCCCACCCGGGGCGAGCTGGGCCGGGGGGGGGAATGAGCACCCAGCGCCCCCGGACAGCCCGTGGGACCCCCCGAGGCCTCCCCCGGGCCCCCCCACGCCGCCCTCGCACAGGCCCCTCACAGCCCCGGGCGGCCGCGGCCTCGCCGCCCCCCACGCCCCGCCGGTCCGTGCCGGGGTGTCCCTGTCGCCCCCCCTGTCCCCTCTTTGTCCCCTCCCCGTCCCCCTCACCCAGGCCCGGCCGCCTCGTCCCGCATCGACCCGGAAGCAGCTCCAAAACATCACGTGACGCCGCGGTGGAGGCGGGTCACGTGACCGAGCCAACCCACCCTCCCTCCCGGTTGCCACGGAAACGGCGACGCTCGTGACGTCATCGGTGTCCCCAAAGTGTCCCCGGGACAGAGGTGGCCGGGAGGGTCAAGGAAGGGGGCGATCCCGCCGCTCTGCTCAGCCCCGCGAGGCGCAGCGGGGCCGCCGCGCCCGTGCCCGGGCACCTGGTGGTGCCTTAAGGTCCTTAAAAATCCCATTATATAGGATTTTAATGCGGCTTTTAGCACCTCACAGCTCGCCACCCCCTCGTGCCGGATTCCCGAGGTTCTGCTCAGCGTCCTTTGCAAGGAAAGATTTCAGCAAGAACATCCAGTTTGTACAGAGAACACAACACACACTGTTTGATACAACTTTAGACTAAACTATCAGAGAGGAGAGAGAAAGCCTGAGGGTGGTCTGGAGGATGGACAGTTTTAGGGCCATGATGTCAGGCATGATGATGAGCCAGTATTATAAAATTGTAACACTTATTCCATGTGCTTGTGCTTAAATGTGTTTTATGCACATTAAGGCCTTAATTAAAGACCTGCTCTTAACAAACTGCCCTGAGAATTTTTCTTTAATTTTTAGGCAACACTGGAGCGGGTCCAGCAGAGGGAAACAAGGGAAGTTATTTAAAATCATTAACGTTACTTTAAAAATAAATAAAATAAAAAAATAAAATAAATAAAAATAAAATAAACATAAGTAAATAAAATAATTACAAATAAAATAATAAAATTTAAAAGAATCGTTTAGGAGCTGGAGCCTCCCTCTGACCAAGAGGACATGGTGGGAATGAGAAACTGCCTGAAGCAGGGCCTGTCCTCCCAGCCAGAGGCAGGGGAGTTTGAGGAGAGCTGCATCAGTCACGGCTGAAGGGCTGCAGGGCATCCACACCCTGTGCCCAGGCTGTAACATCATCGGGACAGCTCGATCCTGTTCCCTGCAGCCCCCAGGGCTGCACAGCAGCACGGCACAATGGCAGCATTGTGGCTGCTACCCAGGCAGAGGACCAGAAAATGTGTTCAGCAGCAGCCCAGGGGGGTGAGGGACTGGCTTAACTCCTGCTCTGCCATGTGTTTCCCGCCTCACCTTGGACTGACATCACGGGTTTGCACCCACGGGAGACAGACCACTCATGCTGAGCCAAGGAGGCAACTCTGGGAGCCCCAGGGTTGGACTGAGGATCTCTCAGCAAACCACTGACCGAGCTGGAGCCATCAGCACATCACCACAGTAGCCCCAGCTGCAAACTTAAAAGCTCTATTAGGCTTAATCATAGCATGTGACCCAATCAGATGTGCCCCAAACTGTTGCCACTCCTAAAATTCAGCTCCTGTCTCCCATTCCCTGCTTCTCCTTGGAATTGGTGTCCAGCAACTTTTTAAATAAAGAAAAGCATGAGGCATGTGTCTTCAGGACATTGCTGGAGAAAGTCTGACTGACTTCCTAACCTTCCTTCCTTGTTTGCCCTCTAACAGAGGGAAAACCACTTTGGTGTTCTTTCTTTTTACCCTGTTGACTCAGGGTAGGGTTTATTTCATTCCTGTGCAGGCCAGCACAGACGAACATTGCCTTGCTAACACTCCTTTAAAAAACTTCCCCCACATGCTCTCAGTGGCTCATTTGCTTCTTTTTGTCTCCATTTGGTTTTCCTTCCTCCCCTACTTCTCGTATCTGTTTCAGTGAGATAAAGAATTCCATTGCATTCACAGGTCACACTCTTTCCCTGATAATCCTCATGGTTTTTTTTTTTGCACAGCTCACCTGTGCTGTTTGGTTGCTAGAAGGCAGACAGAGCACACTTTAGCTGGTAACTGGCACCACAGGCCACAGTTGGATTTGCAACACGTTTCAGTGGCTGCTTTCTATAGTTACAGATCAGACTGGAGAGAACAGATGTCTGTGTAAAAACCTCCACTGGGTCAGTGCTGCAAGTGTGAGAAAGTGCCTGGCCGACTTCAGAGCCCATTTCCACAGAGCTGGACAGGTCAGGGAATTGTTAACACAGTATAGTCTTCCACCTCTAGGGACCAGTTTGAATTCAGGCCCAAAGTAACCCAGATTCAATGTGCTTATCACGTTGGCTGCCTCATTGTTCAAGTGAAATAAGTTTGCTGGGGCTCAATCTCCTCCTCCCTGGCACACAAGTATCCGCTTGCTGAAGCTTTTACCACCCTTGGCCCCTCCCTGGCAGGCTCCCCTTTTTCCCACAGCCCCCTCCCCAGGGTTAAAGAGGCCATGGGAACTGGAATCACCTCTTTTTTTCCCTTGTTTCCTCCCTGTCTGGTTGTGTCTGATACTCCAGCGCTGGAGCTGCTTCATTGACATGTCCTTGTTATGTGACAGAACCACCCATTCCGAGTTATTTTCATACTTCCAGAGCTGGACCTGATTAACCTCAGCAAGAGAAACAACCTCAATATCCAAAAAAAAAAAAAAATTCCAGTCACAATCCTTCCCTCATTGCTCATGTTTCTAATTCACCACTAATTAATGTCACCCACTGTCACAGGGGTCTGAGCAGGTTCATTGGTTTGCACATCCTAAGGCCAGAAGGGAACCAGTGTTACATCCAGAATAAAAGCCACAGACTCCCCTAATTTCACTGTCATTTGGTCTGAAGGCTAAAAAAACCCGAGCACATACACCTGAAAAATTACCTGAGACGGAGAATCCAACAGAGTCTGTGAAAAATCAAACAGTTAATTACTGATTATGCTAATAACATAAAAAAGTAATAAAAGCAGGCTTCATCCTAGTCAGAGTGAGGCATCTAAACCTAATTAATTCCCAACCCACACTAATAATGTTCCAAAAGGTCTCGCTTTACCCAGGGCAGGAGTGTCACCGTCACACTTTGGGACAGGGACACACCGAGGTCACCGAATTTCCCTGGCTCACACACACACAGAGAGAGTGGCAGCAGCAGAGGAAGGAGCATCTGAGAGACTCTGCTGCTTTTCAGAATACTTCTCCCTATATTTAAAACACCAGGGGACTTGAGGGGGAGGGAGAGGATTTAAACCAGGCAATTTTCTACTCTGTTTCTGTAGCTTTTTGATCCTCTCGCTTTTGGGTCCGGCAACCGCAACTTTTCTTCATCCCCGGAGATTATTCTTCAACCCCTCAAAGAGACTTCAATTTTCTCACAAATCTCTCTTCCCTTCGCTTAATTTAAACATTTATGGCCAATTCCATGATTTAATAATGAGAAATAAAATTGGAGATTTACTAAGTGTTGGGAGACGACCTTTCACTCCGTGTGGGGATTAAGGAGGGAGTTAAAGCCCTGTCAGCCACGCTGGCCTAACCTGAGCCTAATCCTGACGGGTACTGAGCACTCCCTGCTCCCTCCCAAGCAGGGAAGTCCCATGGGCTCAGAGCACATTGCACATTTGGCCCCACAAGACTCAAGCAGACTATAAATCCCCCAGCAGATCTGTCTCAGAGATATTTTGCTAATAACTTTAGAGCCTGACTTCATTTAGCACCCCTGCCAGCTGATCAACTCCAAGCTGTTTCTCCCCACACCATTAATTTAAGGTAACTGTTCGCTAAGATCTTTGGTTCCGCACAAGCGCTTCCCAAATCACTTCTTCAGCCTCTGTCAATTATCCCAGACTATTGCACCTTGAAGTTACCTTTTAGAGCAAACATTACTCCACAGTCATAATTCTAAAATATTATCAATGGCCAAAAAGATTGGGACAATGCAGCTTTCAAACTTCAGAAATTGAGGCTGTTCATTCGGACGCGGAGACCAAAAATAAATCAGTGCCGGTGTCGCTTCAAGATCTATTGGATTTTCCTAATTTGGCAATTGCTGGGCATGTTCGTAGGACCAAATGGACCTTGAGCCTTTTATGCAGTTGATTTCATTTTCTGGATGGCTACTATTAGATAAAGGCAGCTTCCTCAGGTACTGCTGCAATGGGACCGGTCATTGAATTACGCCTGGCAAATCAAATCCCACACACTCGGGGCTGGCTCGCTCCCCTGGCTGCTCTCTCACCCTCTCCATCACAGCGTGGATTCTCTTGGGCACTCAGTGCGGGATGCAGCTAAACCTGGTGTGCTTGGGAGACACCCAAATCCACGGGTGATCTGCTGTGCCAGCTCCTGTGATCCCTCAGTGTGGTATCTCCAGGTGCTCCAGGTGCTCACTGACCCAGCCTGAGCAGCAGGAACAGCAAACCTGGGCATGGACTGTGCTCAGTGCCCTTCTGCAGCCAGCTCTGGATCTGCCCCTGCTGCTCAGCACTGCCTGCCACCCACCTGCTGCCCCATTCCGGACACATCTCGTTTTGGACCACGATTCCCATCCTGTTCAGCCAGACAAAAAGGGCACCAGCAAACAGGAATGAGCCCAGACATGGAAATGGCTGTTCCTCCCTCTGCCAAATGCCCTGGATTCGTCACTAGTTGTTGTGATGAGACAGAGAAGTGCCACTGCTGTCTGATTTTGGAATGGGGCTTTGGCTGGGAGAACAGGACAAAACAGAGGGAGAAGCTGTCTCTTCCCATCTTATGTGTGTAACAACTCCATTCCAGGCCTGGAGAACGATGCTGGCTGTGTCTGTGGGCTGCCAGCATCCATAATAATTAACCATTAATGTTAGCAAACACTTGGCAAATCCCCACCCGCTCGCAGAGTCCTTTGCAAACACGAGCAGATTAAACTTTGCCAGGCCCCCTCCAGTCCTACACGTTAATCCAAAGAATTTCCTCCACTTCTGTTGCCTGACAGAGTATTTAGCAAACATGGGGAGGTTGGGAAGAGCTCAGGTGACCCCCATTTTACAGCAGAGTGGAGGCCCAGGGATGTTCCCAAAGCCTCAGAGAGTGTTGCTGATGCTCCAGTTGTGGCCTCCAAGCCTGCCCCATCCTTCCTCTGCCTGGCAGGTCTTCATCCTTATCTCACTGTCGAGGAGGTCCAAGCAGGAAAGGGATGCAGGCTTAGCCCAGAGTCTGACGTGGGCCAGCAAGCTGGTGGTGTGATAGCTCTGCTGCTGGGGCCCAGGGGCCACCACAGACACAAATAACCCTGAGCAAAGCGTGGGGCAGCCACAGCAGTGCCCTAGGACAGCATCTTCTGTTCTCCCTGCTCTGCCTTGGTGGCATTTTCACCCTCCAGCTTTGCCAGCACCCCTGCCTTTACACCCCAACACACATTTTCTTGCACCCTTCACTCAATACACGAAACACCGAAAACAACAGAAAGAATTAGTCTCTACATATTGACCAAAGTGCAAAAAACCATTATTCCAAAACAGCCTGAGTCAAGAAACAAGAAATGTTATGTCTTTCCATTGTAACAGAGCCTTATTTATCACATTGGAAAGGGTACTTTGTGGAGGCAAATGGCCAACTAGTCCCTTTGATACATGGAGATGCTTCAAGATAGGTATGATATAGAAAACCTCAGCAGAGATATGTCCCAGCTAATCTGACAGTTATCTCTTTTACAGCCAACTACTGTCATTTCAGTCTTTGAGAACTGCCAGAACTGCTCTGATAACTGCAGACCTAAACACAGCAGAGGAGAAAGCCTTTGTTAATTAAGCTTCCTTCATTTTCCTAGTGATCTGGGCTCAGCAGAGCTCCCGGGGAGCCGCTGCTGTGTGGCCCTTTGTGCTGGTGATGGACTGCCACAAGTCCCCCCCCAGACAGCTGCAGATCCTCCTCTGCCGCCTGGAACGCTCTTTGGGATGAAATGCTGCAGTCCTGCCACAAAACCAGACTAATAACTCAAATGGAGCACGGCAGATTCCCCCTTGGAGGGGAGGGAAAGAAAAAAAGCCCTCCCTGAAGGATGCACAAACCTGCCCATTGTCCCAGGCAGCTGATCCAGGGCTGATTTTCCCAGCACGGTGTCGAGTTCCAGAGGAGCCTATTTATACTGAATTCATCAGTGGCACTTTGTGCCCAGAAGAGCCTAGCTCTCTATTTTCAATCAGTTAGTGGCCATCAGACCCTGATGGGGTTTCTGGAACTGTGGGTGCTTTATCCTCTGTTCAGCAGGCATTTGTTTGGCCACGATGAGCTGTTTCTCTGCTCTGTTCAAGCTGCAGCTCCTCACTAGGAGATACTCAGTGGACTTGGAAGTGTCACATTTGAGCCCAGACTTACTTCTTACCACTTCTAATGGCAGTTTGCAGTTCCTTTTTCCCGGGTCTGCCCCCACATACACCTCCAAGTCACTGGGTTGTTTCCCTTGCCCTGGAGAGGTGCCTCCCTCTCTCCTCCTGATGGGCAGAGCTACCCTTTCCCTCTGGTCAAAGTCACTGCAAGAAATGTCATCACCTTCACTGGATGCACAAGCAAAGTAGAAGAGAGAAACACTCTATCTTGCAGGTAATTACTTTCAGAGCTGCATTAAATGAGCTGATGAGGGGACTTTGATCACTCACACCACCTTTTTCATAGCCAGATCATGACAGCTTCCCCCCCAAACCATCCAAAGTCCATCTTTGCTTATTTGCTCTTTCATATTAGCCACCAGCCAGCCTCCTCCAAGCAGACTCACCCACAGGTCCCTTCCTTTTCCCAAGGGAATGTTTTTGCCATTCAGAATCGTCACCCCAGAACCACCAAAACCAGTTACCCACGTTCCTGTGCCTACCCCAGTGCCCACAGCTGCAGTTCCCAGTGCTGGTGGGACCCCTTCCAAATCCTTCCTCAGGACCTCTGCCAAAAATACAAAGCAAAACAAGGGCTATTCCCTTTGCCTCTTCCTCCACCTCTTTGGTCACTTACCTGGTGAGGCACTTGGGGTTCAGGGAGAGAAGAAGACTTGGCAGGGCAGGAGCAGTGAGGATTTCTGTGGATCTGCAGTGGTTAAAAAGGTTCCTGCCTCAGGACCACCGAGGGCTGAGTGTCCAGTTTATGATTTACAGCTCACCATCTCTCTTCCCAAGGTCCTGCAGGCTCCTGTGTTCACACAACAACCCTTTTCTATTTTATGTGCCACTCAGCTCACTAAATGCCCCCGGGCTAGTCCAAGCCTCGTTAATACCTTCACCCATGCAACCTCCGGGGAGAAAACAGCTTTTTTATCAATGGAACTGCCTGGAAAAACAACACAAACATGGGGTTTAGCACATGGGGGGAGAGATTCCAGGCCTTTTAGTTAGGAAGCTGCCAGACTGCTATGGACTGAGCCAGGGCTGGGGAATTGGCTGCCACTACAGGGAGAGACGTGAGCCCTCGGCCCCACTGCCCGGCTCCCGAACAGAGGGGGCTACAGGAGCCTCAAACAAACCACTTAGAAGGGATAAAAGCAAAGTATTACATTTTAATTGATCTAATCTTTGGCTCCCGGTGGAATTTGCAGAGATATCTTACTAGAATTACTCGGGTTTTATCAGGAGACAGCAATACTGGGAAAGTGCCTTTTTGCAGGGCAAACCGCTCCAGATCTTGAACTGCATTAGCATCAGGACTGGCTGAGCAAAAGAGACCCCACTGTAGTTTCAAAGATGAGAATCAAACTGGGGGAGAGAGGGAACACGTGAGATGTAAACCCACCTGGGCACACAAATGTATGTGGGCACGGGCCCGTGAATAACGCTGCCTGCTCCCTCGGGTGTGATACCTGTGAGCATTTACCAGGCAGCAGAAAACACAGGGCACAGAGACATTGCAAAAGGCATCTAAATTACTGCAGCTTTTATCCTCCTCTTCTGAGGTCCATTTCTGCTCTGAGTGCAAAACCTCTGAACATTAAAAAAAAATAAATAAATAAAAAAGAGAGGAGAGGGCAAAAGGGACGTGTGACAAATCTCGTTAAAATACAGACCCAGATCTAAAATACCATGTGGGTGGGGCAAGCTAAGAGGAGAGATAAAAAGCAAAGACACTGAGATACCAGGTGGTTTCCCATCATTTTTTTTTTTCTTGACATCCTCTGTCTGAGCAGATGACTGGGAGATCTTTGGAGATGCAGAATAATGTCTGGCTCTGTCATGATTTCTCTTTATTCACTGCGTAGAAGGGGTGAAAAAAAAACATCAGGTCTGATAAATGATTCATGGAGCCCTTTCTTCTGCTAATCTGTAAATAAATTTTAAAAAGCAGCTTCTTTTTGATGAATATATTCCGCTGCTCGTAAAAACATGTCGGCCCTTAAGCACAACACAGGCACACTCACTCAGATGTCTCCAGTGCTGCTGTCAGGGCTCTGAAAGCCCAACCTGGCTCCTTGCAGATGGAATTTTACTGAGTTTCACCTCAGCTGAGGACCTGCCTCTCCCATCCCCTGGCTCTGGAGGGGTGGAGGTGTCTTACCTTATCTCACTGCTCTGTTTAGTCAGAGAGAGGGGAACATCCTGTGGATTTAGAGAGATGAAGGCCAGAAAGGACCTCTCTCGTGTGACAAATCCTGCATAACAAGCTCTAAATCCTCTCCTCCTTGTTGCATGGTTTAATGTCACTGTGGGGCAGGTGTTTTTCTTTTCACAACCTGCTGGAAAACAACAGAACAGCCCTCCTGTGCCCATCACCACACCCCATCCATCCCCTGCACACCCTCCTCAGGAACATCTGCTGGAGATGGGCTCCTGCATTGGACTCCCATCCCCCTGGTCAACTGAGATCCAACCAGCAGGTCTGGGAAAGATGCAAAAAAAAAAAAAAAAAAAAAAAAAAAAAAAAAAAAAAAAAAAAAAAAAA